>NW_010304745.1:3114-17143 GCF_000700745.2 Antrostomus carolinensis | reverse complement strand
TCCCTACACTAGGATTATCTTTATGTAGTGGTTAACTCTGCTTTCACTGTATTGCTTTTGGTTTTCCTAATGATGGGACCAGTTTATCAGGCTTAAGTACAGGTCTACAATTTATTTACTGCAGCAACTTCAGTGTAGCTTAGGGACAGCTGAACTGGGCTTGAACCAGCTAGATGAGTGCAGCACTACAGCTTCACAAGGACAAGAGGAAATGGCCTCCAGTTGTGGCCAGGGCAGTTGAGATGGGATGTGAGGAAGAATTTCTTTGCTGAAAGGGTTCTGAGGCATTGGAAGGGGTTGCCCAGGGCAGTGG
Source organism: Antrostomus carolinensis (assembly GCF_000700745.2). Classification (NCBI taxonomy): domain Eukaryota; kingdom Metazoa; phylum Chordata; class Aves; order Caprimulgiformes; family Caprimulgidae; genus Antrostomus; species Antrostomus carolinensis. Next base: position 16,830 of record NW_010304745.1, on the reverse strand, counting down.
TGGAGTCCCCATCCCTGGAGGGATTGAAGAGTCGTGTAGACATAGTGCTGAGGGACATGGGTTAGTCGGGGACTTGTCAGTGTTGGGTTCATGGTTGGACTCGATCTTAAAGGGCTTTTCTAATCCAGGCCATTCTGGGATTCACAGCACTGACACCCCAGAAAAACAGCACAATGCTTGACAGAGGCACTTTAAGCCTACTAAACACTAGCAAGAGCCTTGGCCACTGAACAGGACAGTTCTGCTGCATACCAAGGAGAGCTACAGGCAGCCCACACCAGGGGCTCCAAACAGAATAGGATTTCTATACTGAAACCAGAAGACAACCATGGACCTGTTAGAACGAGCCCAGAGGAGACCACAAGGATGATGCGAGGGCTGGAGCAGCTCTGCTGTGAGGACAGGCTGAGAGAGTTGGGGCTGTTCAGCCTGGAGAAGAGAAGGCTCCGGGGAGATCTTCTAGTGGCCTCCCAGTACCTGAAGGGGCTCCAGGAAGGCTGGGGAGGGACTTAGGCCAAGAGCAGGGAGTGACAGAACAAGGGGTGATGGCTTGAAAGTGGAAGAGGGGAGATGGAGATGAGATGTGAGGAAGAAATTGTTTGTTGTGAGGGTGGTGAGACAGTGTCCCAGGTTGGCCAGAGAAGCTGTGGCTGCTCCTCCCTGGAAGTGTTGAAGGCCAGGTTGGATGAGGCTTTGAGCAACCTGGTCTAGTGGAAGGTGTCCCTACTGCTGGCAGGGGGGTTGGAACTGGATGAGCTTTAAGGTCCCTTCCAACCCAAACCAGTCTGGGATTCTATGACCCCAGAAGAACCATCTCAGTCCCATACCCCCACAACTTCTACCCAGACATGCTTATAAGCCACCAAGTTCTCCCAGCTAAATGGTTTCCTCTTCATTCTGCTCTTTCAATCCCCTCTGGTTTCAAATCCCTCACACAACAAACAGGATGTGGTTTCTAACAACTTTGTCCAAGTCTTCTTCCACTGCTGACCTCTTGATAGTGCATATTTCCCCCAGCCCTGTTGAATACATTCCAATTCCCTTTTAGATCCATTTGGCTCACTCAACATCAGCAGCATTTGTGATATTTGGCAAATTACTCTTTTTTCCTCATGTTTCCTATCTAAACCAATATCTTTCCTCAGGGAAAGGCTAATGGTTTGGTGTTGCAGCAAAGAAAAAACCCCTTTATCATTCCCAGCTCCATGTAATAATCCATTTGTACCCCAAAACATGAGAGCTAGTTTTTAATGTGAGTTTAAGTTGAAAATGTTATTCCACTTACTAAAATGTGCCTGTTTTGCAGAGCACCGAGTATGCAGGCAGCACTTCATTCTGAACACGGCTGAAGTGATACTCTCCCCAGCATCCCATGGCAATAATTGCCTTGCATTAATTACAGCCCTTAAGAAACTATTTCCTTTTATCTATTTTAAATTTGTTTCTCCTTAAATATCATGAAACCTTGCCCCAGCACCTGGAATATGGCACAGGGGAAGAGGATTGTCAAAATGGCCTCATACATTAATTAACTCCAGTATCTTCATCTCTTCTCATGCAGAAGCTCCTCTTGCTGAGTCTCTAATCATTGCCATAGCTGGACCTTTTCTGTTGCTTTCCTTTGTCCTTTTTGAAGTGGGGCGGCTAAAACGCAATATTCAAAGTGAAGATTAGCCCTGTGATGAATCTTTGATTTCTATTCACTGGAAACATGAATCTCCCTGTTTGACATTTATATTCTGCCAGTGTTCCAAAATGAATATAAATAATGCAAAATTTGTGATAATGTGATTTCTTCCTTCAATTTACTCAAATCTCTGCACCAATTATACATCCATATTTTTTTGAAATTATAAATTATCACGCCGGGGTGATTGATACAAATCCTCACAGGGAAATAATGGTCTTAGAGAGGAGCAAAGGGCAGCCCAACTAGCACACTAGTTCTGCCTGGCAGCAGCTGGTACAAAATACTAATAACATGTGAGAAAACCCCATACCAGAGACTGCAGACATCATTCTTCCAACAAACAAACATCTTAACTCTGCTCAGTCACTTACTGCCAGTACCTTACATCCCCAGTTCAGATGCCAGTGTGTTAGCAATAAATCTATTTTTATTTTCACCATATCTGAGGAGCTGGCTCCATTAATCCCACACAGCAGTTCCACTAGCTCAAGAGTCAAAAGCATCCCATGCATACAGGCAGGGGATTTACTGCGTTGAGATACAGGCACAAAGAAATGGGAAGGAACAAGAGAAGACATCACGAGTCACTCGGCTCCTCTTGCCACATGCAGTAAGGTCCTTTAACAGCAACATTATGACCTCGACAAATTGCACCCATCAAAAAGCACTTTCCATCCTACCAAGCTCCAAGGAAGTCATTGGCATGCTTAAAATGTTTGTAAATGTTTGTTACTCTTTTCATTTCTTACTTAAGATCTGGAGAACATCATACCCAGGTCTGGAGAACTCCCTAGAGCCTCATGGCCCATCACACGTGGAAGGCCAGAGACATTGCTCCTGCTGGGGAAGTCAATTCCTCCTTGAGCCACAACCAACACCTTGTCTTTCTTATCCCACTCATGTGAAGGACGAGAAACCACCATCTCCAGACCTCTCCCTGTCCCAGCTGTGTCTGTTCTCCCTGACACAGGAACAGCTCAGCCCAAGACCACCTTTAGGACAGCAAAATTCAATTGCCCAGGCCACTGCATTGAAAGCCATGGGGTTCCTCCCAAACATCTCCCATCCCACCATCTAGATGTGGACGCATGAGAGGTTGGCATGATGTTTTACTCAGTGGAGTCAGTGTTCTTAGAGGAAGGAAGCTCACCTAATTTGGGCAATTAGAGCAGAGCTCAGAGTGTAAAAGGGCTGCTCAGCAGCCAGCTTGGCAGCTGCCAGACTGCATTGACCTACTGACAATATGTCATCTGCAAGACAAGAGATCCAAATAGGGTGCCTGTCAAAGTCTGTAAGAAGTGTAACACCAAGAAGGATCATCTGGGACCAGGAGAGGAACAGCAGGGGTTCCACTTCCCTCTAAACTCCCAACACATACTGGGAAACTGGAGAACACAAATTCCTAGGGGTACCCTTACCAGGCTCAAACTGGAGGCAGCACTTTGGATGGATCATATGGAAAAAGCAGGCTTTATAGGATGCCACATTGGTGGGAAGGTTGAAGCCTACAGGGGCACAAGTGAAGGGCAGAGGAAACACAGTTGTAGCATTAAATAGCAGTCTGTGGTCAGAGGAAAGACATTCATTCCTGGGGCAGCACATGGATGAATATGGTCAAGAGGGAAGGTGTTTTATCAATCATGTCAACACCCAGAGGCATTTTAATCTCTGGTGTAGGCAGGACTTAGGAAATAAAGGCTCCTGTACCTGCATATGGGGAAAGACTAATTCCTGCAGACTGCTAACTTTACAGAACTACCTTCTCCTTCATTTTACATTATTTTCACATGGCCCACAACTGCCTTGTTGACATTACAGTCCAGGAGCTTGGCAGCTTTGCAGAGCAACTGTACCAAAATCATTTACAAGTCACAAGGATTGTGAACAGGCATCTGAAAGCCATAAACAGGTTTTTAATGTTGGGGGTTTGTTTTGTTTCTTAAGCTCTCTCTCATTGAAATAAAAACTGTCTGGATCCATTTGCAGAGCCACAAGAAGACTACGCTTTGTCTGTTGCCAAGTCTCAGACCAGAGGGAGTTTTGACAAGAGCTATATACCTCAGAAATAGGGTTGATCAGAGAAGTTCTAACATTTCCATAACTATAGCAACACAAATGGCCCAGCTAAGTATTCCTGTTAATGAGACACACTTCAAGCAAGCAATTGCTCTACTTCTTGTTATAATAAATGTTCTCAAGAGATCTGAGGGTTTCATGTCTGCTTCTCCACAAGCCAGCCAGGATTTTAAGATTTTTTTTTTTTAAGGAATGCTCCGTTGTGCTAGTAAAAATTTTAAGGTTTGTTGGGTTTTTTTAAGTTTTAATAAAACCTACACATACTTTTTGATTCTCCAGGCTTGGTATGCCAAGACACCACTGGGTAAAGCACGAATCAAAGCACTGGCAGGCAGTGAGAAAGCAGGAAAAGGAAAACCAAAAGAAGGAAACAAAGGAAAGAAGAAAAAATAGCTTCCTCGAGAATTTTGCATCTGGCAAGATCAGTCGCAGCTCTACTTCACTGAAAATGGGAAGACGTTTGGAAAGCAGACACATCAGAATAACACAGCCCAAATTATAGCTATTCCAGGAAAGATAATTCCTTTCTGAAGGAATTTTTTAAAGTTAAAAATCAGGTGAGACATGAATGTGACATATAGCTCTCAGAGGATAAAGAGTTAATGACCACTGACTTGCTCAAGCATTATTTATTCTACAAGGTTTTTAGGGGGCAGAGAGGTTCATTACTCACGACTGTAACATGCCATCAACTTTTAGGCTATACTCATTTATTTCAGCAAGTAACTCTCCTTAAAAATTGATGTCACATTAATGTCTTTCATTACTTTAATATCCTATATGCTTTATAAAACTAACTGCTTTATATATCTGTAAGTCTAAGGTGTTACAGTTCTCAATAAAACTATTAACAGCTATAAAGACTGCTTTTTAATTGGGATGGATTAGAAGACACTTAATGCAATCTACCACAAGCTGAATATTTACCTAGCTGCATGAGGACCAGCGCTGTTTCACCTTTGGCTGCCTCATCATGGACAAATTCATGTATGTGGGTGTTAGCAGAAAACATCAATAAGAAGAAAAGCAAAAGCAAAGCAGTTGGCTGGCCTTTGTTTTGGTGGATGCCCTGAGAATCTGTTTTGCAATAGAAGATGATGCCCAAATTACCTTGTTTGCACAAGTGACAATAGACCTATTGCTTAAAAAAAAACCATCTGTAGCAGCACAGCAGCTCTCCTGGCATTCTGAAATAGGCCTGCTGAGCTTTCTCAGAGGTTGCTTTATGCTGTGCTAAACCAAATCCATCTAGACCTGCTTCAGCTTCTCCTAAATCTAGTCCTGCAAGCTCAGTTCAAGCAGCCCCCTGGGGAAGGTCTGCCCCATCATGTTCATACCCCATGCAGGAAGCCATGTACAGATGTAGCCTGTGGGATCACAGTGGCTCTTTCTAGGTGCTTGAGCAGCAAAATGTGAAGTTCTGTGGTGGGAATGTCTTCTGCACAGAAGGACCCAAGGCTCTTGGAGGCAGAGATTTTGGGGTTTTGTTCTTTAGTGTAGCATCTCCTACTTGAGAGAGTGCTTTCAACCCGATATTGAAATGTCACAAGTAGCAAGTGCAGAGGGTAAAGCTTCTCAGAAACACAATGGCCCAAGTAGTCCATGACAGCATTTGATAGCATTTCAGTTAATAGGCAACTTTGCTCACAAATCAGCAATTTGGGGGTAAAGTATTTATAAAGAGTGGTTAGAACACCCTAAAGCTTTGGGACATCTGAAGGACCTAATGCTGCCTTGATGTCACGTACAGGATCTCATTCACCAAGGTCTTCTACAGGTAAGAGCCACAAACACCTGCTGTCACCTCTAACTACACCATACCTATATTGACTTGACAAGAAGGAGCTTGCAATACCTTTTAAAATAGAAACATGAAGCCCACCATCCCCAGGGAGCTGAAGGAACTCTCAACCTTCACCACAGACAGGCTGGGAGGTACAAGGTCCTCCAGCATGGACCAGACCAACCTGCCTTTGCAGGAGAGCAGGCTGAGGACAGCACACACCCTCTGCTATTTCACTCCAAGTATAGCACTCCTCACCTCTTATTAAGATCTTAGATGTCTTCTACATACAAGGGAAGAATCACTTTTTCAACATTTCTGCATCTTTGTACCATCTCAATCCCTCACTCCCCTTTCATCTCCTACTAGAACAGGGTTATTTCATCAAAAACATGGTGGCAAGTGACTTGTAGAAAACATCCTCTTACCCAGCTGGTCAGTACACAACATGTTGTAGGACAAACTCTGCAGAAAGGCAAAAACCCACCCAAAAAGCTGCTTGAGAAAGTACTCTAACAAAGCTTGCTGGGAAGGGGATGGTGTTGAACCTCTCCTGCTTAGAAGAAGCAACTCACTGGGAGAAGATGCTCCTAGAAATGGCAAAATCTGAACAAAAGCCCAGAAAGATTCCTACAAGCAACTAAGACTTTTGCTTAGAAAACAACAAGATTGTTGCTTAGAAAACTGCACAGAAAACAATATTCCGGTAATCGTATCACTGAGCAGAGGGAACTGGATGGCTCTGGTTAATAAAGTGAATTTTCTTCCCAAGGGAAGAAGCAGATGCCACACTATCACCCCCCAAATCAGGTTTTTTGTGGTCCTCTTTGGCTCCTTCCAGCTGCCCAGTAACCAGGAACCCTTGGATTTCAGCCTTCTTGGCTTTGGGGCTCATCTCCAGCACTGCCAAGTGATCCAAAAGACAAGAGAGGAAAATGTTTGCTTAGATCTCCTCTGTGCAAAACCTCAGGACATGCCTTGTGTACACAAGTCCTTCCCCAGCCAACCCAGCAGTGATCCAGCTGCTGGAACCTCATCATGACCTACACAAGGGACTCAATGAGTATGAGCTGCCAGGTCCTGGATTTAATCAATTGCAACAGAGCAGCTACAAACTTTGGCTTTCCTTTTCTTTCTTTGCAGAGGCTTTTGCTTGCAGCAGGCTGCTGGCTTCACAAATTTGGCAAGACATCCAAATTAAATATAAAAAAACCAAGAAAACAACCCCAAAAAGTAGTCTTCATCTTCAGTAAGAGACAGAGTCTCCCAAGAAGTGACAGGGTTTGTGTTAAAAGCCTTATCGCTGCTCTCATCTGCAAGCAAACTCATTTGGGTAACTCTGTCCTCAATCTTGCAGACAGTGGAATACTCCTCTCCACAACAGGTCTGACAGCACAAGGGGATGTGATGAAAAGAGGACATTTAGGTGAGCCCATTAACTAATATTTCAGCAGGTTCAGTGCAATCTCAATAGCAGAGCAACACGCTGACTGGCACCATCCATCTCCAGGGCACGTGCAGAACAGACTCAGGAACATCTCACCATCCCAGCTCTGCTTGGCAGAGCAGAGGTCTGCCATTTTCCTCCAGTATTCACCAGTTTATGGGGGAAAAAAATAATTTCTCCTTTAGGTGTAGTTGCAATAGCAGCTGCTTTAACTGTAAACTGCATTTCTTGTTTATTCTTATTTTCTTTCTCTCCTATGAGGATCTCCAGTTCACAGCTGGTGCATCTACAAACATCTCCATGGGTGCAGGGGGTGATGAAGGGGCAATAAAGCAGATAAACTGCCCTGTGTAGCTGCCAAGCCCTCGCCCTCCTTTAAAGTCCTCTTGGAGGGCCAGGGATGGAAGAACAAGGAGCAATTTTAATTCTGCTTATAATAATTATTACAGGAAGTGCAGCTACTTGAAAATGAAGCTGTTGCATCAAGCGGAGCCAACACATGGTAATTTTGGTGTCAGTGGCTGAACTATTCAATTAAGTGGCTCTGGCTGGATCTCCAGCACCCATCTCACTGCGTGGATAAATCATGTTCTCACAAAGAACATCACTAGAGATGCTCTACCAGGCCTGGAGAGAACACCACTCCCCACAGATCTTCCACCAAATTTAAAATGTGGCTTTGCTAAAGCCAACCACAAGACAATTGAGCTTTGATTTCCAACCACAAAAATCTGATGGGGGGAGGAAAACCCCCTTTGCTACACCCCATCCCCTACTTCATTTCCAGCAAGAGGTGAGTTTTGGGAGATGACAGAGGGGCACCAGGCTGCTTTGCCTCCTGCTGTGGTGGTGGTGGTGGGAGGTAAATCCAGCAGCACCAAAGTTGAGGAAGAAGCTGTCGTGCTCATTTATATATGGAAGTGATCTAGAGAATTATCAGCTAAATTATTTAAATGTCCCATTATTATTATTAAATTACTGGGCATTCATTGTAAGAACAGTCATAATACAGGAACTAATTTGGTATTAATGTGAATGTCAGCCTTTCAGCGCAGTTATTTTGTACTTCATCATAAGATAATTTACCAATAAATTAATTGGCTTAATTGCTTCTTCCAAACCCAGGAGAACTACATATGACAGGACTTTTTTTAAAGTGTTCATGCTCACTCCCCATCTTTCTGTTTTAACCCCCACCAAGTGGGAACCTCCCTGTGAAACGCTTGGGGAGGAACAGCTGGGAAAGAGGGAGCAAAGTGAGACTTCATTGTCCCAGAGGCAATAAAGTCTTGGCATAAGCCTAGGTCTAAAGCCCTCAAAGCCCTTGTTTAAACTTAACCAAGGGGAGGAGATGAGCTGCCCATAAAAAACTGCCAAAATCACCCTGTAGATGGACACCTGTCCATTGGCAGGACCAACACTGGACCTGGAGCTGGTGGAATCTCTCTTTTCCTTCTCATAACTTTCTTTTTTCCTCTTTTCCTTCATGTTACTAAGATATGAACCCCACATGAGTGGTGAACCCTTCTTGGAACTAAGGTAAGAACTCAAATTACCAATGTTTTTATATTATCCAAATTCAGATTATTTCCATTATAAATAAAACATTTAACTGGTTATTTGGTGTCATTTCAACCTTGATTTATCTTGAGGGGATTTGAAGAACCTTAGTCACTCTCCTCCTGCCTCTGAAGTGGGAGATGTTACCCCACAACATGGCTTTTAACATGGCTTTTAACATGGCTTTTAACATGGCTTTTAACATGGCTTTTAACATGGCTTTTAACATATACAGCCCCCGAGGCCATGCTCAGAGCAGAAGCCCAGGTTTCCACACCAGCTTTATAAGGTCCTGGGTGGTGGGCAGGGAGCACAGCCCCAGCATTCAGCCTCCATCCAAGGAGCTGTTCTTGCCCACCTCCCTCTTTTACAAATTCCAAACATCACTTTCACCTTCCCCAAAATACCAATAACCCCCAATCCCCATCAAACTGGGCATCAGCCAAACCAGCCAGAGCAGAGACTCAAGCTGCAGCTGACAGACCTGCTGCAGGTGCAGCTCATTCACCCACCCCAGGGAACAGGGGAGAGAATTGGAGGGGTAAAGGTAAGGAGACTCATAGGGTGAGGTAAGAACAATTTAATCATTGAATTAAAACTTAATAATGACAATAATAATGGTAATAATAAAATATACCAATTGCTCACCACCCACCGACCAAGCCCAGCCCCTTCTCAGATTGTGATCCCAGAGGGCCAACAATGCCAAAACCAACACCCAGAAGAACAAGAGCCCCTCCTTAATATATTCAACCTGACATGATACAAAATTAATTATCCTATTAGCATATCCAAATACCACTTGGGGTTACTAATTTTAATACTTCTCCCCCCACCCTTGCACTTGCAGACCAGCAAAACACAGAGACCTTCAACTTCCAGTAAGAATTCAAAACATCAGTATGTTCTCAATGTTCTTCTCATGATTGATCCCAGCTGAACCCAAACCCCAGCACTGTTCTGGCTACTAAAAAGAACCCAGCTCCCACCAGGGCAGGTGCCATAATCAGGATTTCAGGTGTGCAGCAGACACCCTGCCTCAGATCAGATGTTTGCCAACCAATTTTAACACTCTCCACAAGCCTGAGAAACACAAGCAGGTTACCATAGCACTTGGAACAAGATGAGTAAGAAACCAAAACCAGGGGAACCCTTAACTCATGAGCATCAGCATCACCTCCACATTGCTCTACAGCACCCACCAGCCACCCACAGCCTCTTTGCAGACCCCAGGCACCATCCCCATTGGCATCTGTGCAGGTGATGTGTCTACCTCCAGGCAGTGAGCTCCTGCAGCCAGGAAAGCCAGCCCTTGCCAAGGAGAAGGCAGCAGCCACCATGAAGTCACACATCTGCAATGTGCCTCGGGTATTATTAGGTCCCTGGCTTATGTCAAGCACTTGGGTTATGCCACTACAGCCAGATCCTTTCAATCAGAAGCTGTAAGTCCTGGTGGAAGCAGTGCCAGCTCTCCTCTCTGCTCCCTGCCAGTTTTACATGAGCTATTTTGCCTCACTGGTGTGTATGGACTGATTTAGAGATAGGTCTTCCTGAAAGCCACCTCCAGCCAAAGCTCTCCAACAGCCCCAGCAAGCCCCCAAGAGCTCCCACCCCTCCATTCCCCAGGAGATTAGGAAAAGTTTACTGGTGCTTCAGTCTCCAGGAGATTAAAAAAAAGCTCCATTGAGAGCCCAGTGGGTGAGGACACCTATTTTCTCCAGTTTCTTGGTTTAAATGGTTTGTAATAAATTAACAGGGAACACTGGGAACAGATTGCACCAGGCTCAGCCCTTTGGCATGTTCTCCTCCACCAGCAGGAAGAGATCCACCCAACTGCAAAATGCTGTTAAATCTTGATTTAGGATGATTCACCCCAGTCCTGGGCAATCTGCACCACGCCAGGCTGGCAAACACTCCAACTCCAGGTGGGACCAACCCAAAGTTCATATATATATATATATAAAAAGGAAACTCTTTACCAATACTTCTCAAAAAGTGGTACAAAAATACAGTATAAAAACACAGCCTCCAGTATACAGTATAAAAACACATCTCCATCCAGCACACCCTGGCCAGAGACAGTCCCTCTTGGAATTTATTATTTAAATTAGGATCAGAATTTAAAAAAAAAACCCAAAAAACAAAACTAAAATACCCCACCTGACATTTCTCAGCAAAACCCCCCAAATCCAGTAATACAAAGTGAAGCTGACTGTTCTATTAACTCCCATCCCGCATCAGCAATTTTCTAAAGCGTGGAAACATTATAATTGACTTTTCTGCTAGTAGAAAAAATGTCCTTCCCCCCCCCACCCCTTAACACTCCCTAAGTCAGTAACACATTTCAAAAGCCTCCGATGCCACTACCACAACAGGACTTACAAATTAGCACATTTTTAGCTTTTCATTAAACACAATACTAAAAAAAAAAAAATAATAAAAAAAGGCTGATCATATCAAGGTTTCTCTCCTCATTACTGAAAGTACTGCAACTTGGGAACTCGGCGCAGCAAATTATAATGCGCTCAGCCTGGGTCCATTGTAAATCAGGGCTTCAAAAAAGGTGTCGTGGAGTCGGACCCTCTTTAAGCACTGGAAAATATTGGAGTCTATTTGAAAACGCCTGATGTCGTCTCTCACTAGCCTTGCAAATCATCCCAGCACCCTCTAGAGCTTGCTTTTCTTTCTTGCCTCAAGTGCCATCAAGCCGTTTCTATTCTGACCAGAAAAAGAGGATTATTTCTTGCTGAGATTACAAAAAGAAAACCCACGCCTAAGATAACAAGCTGCACAAGATCCCCACATCATTTAAGGCTCGTTGCACAGCATCCATGGGGATGTTCTCTTCCAAGGAGATGGGGTTCCTCCAGCTGGACCCCCAGCTTGCTGCCCTGGGATGCCCTCTGTTGAGGATGTTTTTTTTGGAGGCCGCCACTCAAACACCACCATGGTGCAATCCAAGGCTTGGTACCTGCATGGCTCCAGCTCATTTCCAAGCTCTGTCAGACCAGAAGGTCACTACCCCAGGAGGATGCTGCAGAGAAAAGGTTGTTTCTTTTTTGCAGAGCCCCTCAAAACAGGTTCCATCCTGTCATCCTTAAATCCAAGGACAGGAAACACAAACTCCCCAGCCTTTCCCATTTTCCTAGTCCTCTGGAAAGTTAAAAAGCCAAACACATCCCTCATCTCCTCTGCACAGCTTCAAACAACACCAACACCACAGTTTCCCCATAGGTGGGACACTGCTCTCCTAGAAAACATCGAAAAGTTGCCCAGATTAGCAAGAAAGTCATCATGGACAAGACACCCAGAAGCAAAGGGGAAGAGAAGCATGAAATGAAGCTGCTTTCTTCCCAGGAGGATAGCAATAAGCCAGCAGTAAGGCAAAGAGCATTTCTCAACATCCTCTTCCAGCTCCTGAACTTTAAACTTCTACCCTGCCTCAGTTTCCCCAACAGAGAGAAGACAACCAGCAGCAATACAAGGTGAGGATTCACAGAAACACTGGGAATGGGCAAAAACCATCTCATAGCACAGGCAACAGCAGCACCAAAGCCCAAAACAAGCACCAAAGAGCAAGGAACCAGGATGAGGAGAACAAGATACCTACATCATAAAAAAGCAAAGATAAGGAGCTTACCTTCTCTCCCTCAAAGCCTCTGCACACAGGTAGCTGATGTGTAGCTTCCAGGAAGGAAAAAGGACTCCAAGTACTGCTCTGTCCATCACTGCTGGAGAAACCAACCCAAAGTCCTCAGCCAACCACCAAACCTTGAGAAACTCTGGAGCTGAGGCTTTTATCTGCCCCAGTAAATCACCTGCAAATGGGAAACCCAGCCCAGCTGCTGCCCCACTCCAGCTGAAACTCATCAGCTGCTGCAACAGCCCTGGCCAAAGCCAACGGGACAAGTGGGTCATGAAGCCCCAGGACCTCAGCTGGTTCTCTTCCACCATTTTCTCTAGCAGGTGTTCAGGGTGAGGTCCCAGCAGCCATCAGGCTGTCACAGGATCTCAACTGGGTCCAGCTACAGCCTTTTCTAGAGTTTTCCTTCTGAAAGTGCAGTTGGGGACCAAAAATCACTTTTGATGACAGCAGTGAGCAGACATGTCCTGAGCATGTGGGACAAGGGGGTGTGAGGGTCTCTGCAAGGTCCTTGCTGCCCCATTGATCAGCTCATGGAAAGAAGGAAAGGTCCTGTGATGAAGGACTATGTGTGGAGCTGCCACATGGGACAGGGATGGACATGGGAGTGTACAGGACCTGCTCCACCTGCAGTCCCTCCTCCTCGCCTGTGCTGTGGGTCTCCATACAACCCTGTCCTGCCCTGGAGCCACAGCATGGGCTGGTGGGAGAGGGTTGATCTTGGACTGGCTGGGGGTTTTCTCCACTTCTCCGTCCACATTTCAGGGCAATAAGCTCTTACAGAAGAGGACCACCACAGGTGCTGCTTTTCAAGCCCAGGCACATGGTTATTTGTCCCAGCTCCTGAGTCATACAAGGAGAAGCCACCCCACCTGCCCACCCAAGGGCTCCTTAATGGAGTGGGACTTCTGCTTTCTAAGTAAAAATTACCCAAGATCAAACTCAAGGAAGGAAAAAAAAAGATGAAGGGGAAAGAGGATGGGTGGAAACAAGAAGAAAATCTCCAAGAAGGACTATTTGGAGAGCAAGGGAAAATCTAGGCAGCAGCCATGAAGACATCATGATGGGCCAAGCCCCACTGAAAGCTTGAGGAGAAGGCTTAGGTGCAATCCTGTCCTCTCCTTAGGAGTAACTGGAGAGGTGAATAGACTGGAGGATTAGCAGGAGGAGATGGAAGTCACGCAATGAGCCCCTTGGCCAGCGAAGCCAACAGCCCTACTCAGCACCAAGTTTGGCCAAGTGACACCCATAATTGCTCTCATGGCCCCATCCCAAAGGCCTCTCATGGTAGAGCCCTTGGGGAGGGGGTGATGACCAGGGGGAAATGCTAAAATGCACCAAGGCCAACCTGAAATTTGGGGTCTTGGTGTCCTCCTTTCAAAGCCTGTGCTGGTGTGGTGGTCCCTCACCCTACCACCCACCTTAGGCTAAAAAACCCGGTGAGGAGCAACATGTCCTCTCCCATCAGGGTGGGTTGAAGGGACCACACGTGTGGGCAAGCCATTGTGCTACCTCAT
>NW_010304745.1:1056-3060 GCF_000700745.2 Antrostomus carolinensis | reverse complement strand
CCTCCACCCCTGAGCCAGCACTTCATTTTGGGTTTACAAAGCCATCCCTGCTCTATCGCAAAGATAAAGCTCCCAAATCTGGGATGTCCCAGACCCAATGGTGATATGCCACCCTTCTGGCAGTCAACAGAACTCCCTCCATGCACTAACGAAGCCCCTCATGGGGGGATGTTGGGGAGCAGCTCAAAGCCCTGGTCCTCCACATCACCTGCAGGAGCCACCCTCCACGTTCATGGAATCATCATAGAGTCATGGAGTCATGGCATCATGGAATAGTTTGGGTTGGAAGGGACCTTAAAGCTCATCCAGTTCCAACCCCCCTGCCAGCAGCAGGGATACCTTCCACTAGACCAGGTTGCTCAAAGCCTCATCCAACCTGGCCTTCAACACTCCAGCCCTCAGCATCACAAACTCAAGGAGGGCAGGGGACACGAGGAGACGTGGCAGTGGGGATGATGTGCTGACAGCTCACCCCGCCGGGCGCTGCTGACATGACAGATGGTCCAGGTGCTGTGGTCAAGCCCCAAGAACCGGTTGCCTCATCCCACCATGGCAGTAACCTGTAATTTCTGAGGCAACATTTCCATCCTGGACCCCTCAAGTGATGGGGAGGGGGGGCAGGAATGAAGGCAGAGCAGTGCAGCCAAACCAGATGGTTCTCTCCTTAAAGTGCAGCTGTGCCAAGGAGAGGTCGTAGCAGGAATTTTTTTAATGAACCGGGCCGAGTCCCCACTAATTAACACTGACAAGCAAAGTTCAGACGTGTCCACTGGTAAGGAATAAATCAATCCTCCCAGAAATAGATATGGGCAATAAGGTATAGTTGAGTTTGTTCTTCTGTGTCCCAGAGGGCAAAGCAATTATCTCCGTAACTTTCTAGTTCAGGTGCACTTGAGGAAACACGTCTCCCGATCCATAAATACCTTCCATCCACAAAGGTCTTACACTTTCAGGTGTCAAAAGCTAATTTTGCTCAGGAGGGAGTAAAACCAGCACTTGATGGTATGAAACCAAGCAAAGGGCTTGTGGAAGCTCGTGGTGAAGCAGCTCCTCTGCTTCTACCTCTTGTAGATTTTTGGCAAAAAAAAACCCAACCCAACAAGTTGTTGGATGGCAGCGATGCTCCTCATAGAGTCATAGAATGAGTCATAGAATGGTTTGGGTTGAAAGGGACCTTAAAGCTCATCCAGTTCCAACCCCCCTGCCAGCACCAGGGACACCTTCCACTAGACCAGGTTGCTCAAAGCCTCATTCAGCCTGGCCTTCAACACTTCCAGGGAGGAGCAGCCATAGCTTCTTTGGCCAACCTGTTCCAGTGTCTAACCACCCTCACAGTGAAGAACTTCTTCCTAATATCTCATCTAAACCTCCCCTCTTTCAGTTTAAACCCATTTCCCCTTGTTTTGTCATTAACTGTCCTTATGAAAAGTCCTTCCCCAGCTTTCTTGTAGCCCCTTCAGGTACTGGGAGGCCACTAGAAGGTCTCCCTGGAGCCTTCTTTTCTCCAGGCTGAACAGCCCCAACTCTCTCAGCCTGTCCTGGTGGAGATCCAGCTAAGGAACAGGATGAATCTGCTTCAGTTTTCATGAGTTTGGGGAAAAGGACTGGGGTTTGGGTGGATCCTCACCCTATAATCATTTATAGGTCCCTTTTTAGGTGGTCAGCCTGAGAGCGGTGGTGTTGACCCATGACACATCACACCCCTGGTGTGAACCCATCTCAGGATGGGGTCCTGCATTACTGACCCTACAAGGAGCCTCTGATCCCTTCCACCTTCCTTCTTCCTTTTCCTTTTGGGGTGCCCCCCAGAGCCATGAACCCCCTTGTGCTGCCCTACGAGCCACTTTGGTCAAACTAGATATTTTTTTTCTCTCCTTCCATCCCACCTTGGTATATAGGGTGACATTACTTCATGCATCTCCTTTCCTCCTCATTTTTCCAGCAGACCCAGGCACACTGAAAATGAGACCGATGCTCTGGTGCCATTAAACAGCCAGAGGCGCT
>NW_010304745.1:0-1043 GCF_000700745.2 Antrostomus carolinensis | reverse complement strand
CTGAACCCAAAGGGGTTGAAACTGTCATCACAGGAACAAACTTCTTTTTACCATGGAGAGATGCCTCTTGGGTTTGTGTTCTAAAGGCTGGTGACATCTCCTGGACAAGTCCCCCAGGACGGTTGCTCCCCTGCTCTTCACAACCTTCACAAAAGGAACCTGTCCCTGCTTTTCAGAAGAGGGTTTGTTGTGTAGGTTTCTTTTCATCATCTCCTTCATCACTGGTTGCTTCTCCACTCTGAAATCCTCCCAGGTGTACCCGGAGCTGGGCTGGTGGTTTTTCTAGCTGCTGTACGCAGGCAGGTACTTAGATCACAGCCTTTGGGGCATCAAAGTTTGAGGTGGGCATTAAAAAAGAGGTGTTATGGGGCAAAACCAGTTTTGACGTGGGGAGGGACTGCTCTCGTTGAGTTAAACCATCTTGGGTACAACCCTTGAACCATCCCTACCCAGAAATGATGGCTTTGCCCTACTTCCTTCTAAGAGGGAGGGGTAATAAGAGAAAGAAAAATGTAGGGAGGAACTCAAGTCCCCCATGTCCCCAAACCTAAGGTGGATGAAGCTAAAAGCTTTGTGTCTACATCCACTTGAGCCACTCACCAAGAACCTTTTGCCACCAAGAGCAGCAGAGACACCGTGTCCAGCAGAGATGTTCCATGCTTCCCTTTGCCAACATATTTTAGGGTCAAGAGATAAATCATAAATAAATAAAATACAACCTTTCCAGCCTCCAAACCAACAACGTCAAGGGTGATGGCTAAAAATAACCTCGTCAGGGATGAGGGGTGAGCTGTTAATTAGCAAATGCCATCACCCAACCTCCTACTGTAAGGGGACCACGTGAGGGTGGGGGGGTCAGGCTGAGATGTTTTTCCAGGCTGGCACTCAGGGTGACATTTCACGAGGGCATTACTGAGGGGTTAAAGAATTGGTAGGGTTCCCTTTCGCTTTTAAAAGAGGATGTGAGGGGCCGGGATTGAATTCCCAAGGGATAATTAACACAGCTGCAATTCTTCAGCGGGGAGCAGACGGGGCGGGGGGGG
>NW_010304744.1:0-22878 GCF_000700745.2 Antrostomus carolinensis | reverse complement strand
CAGGACACAGTTATTGGCCTTCTGGGCTGCAGCCTCCTGCCCACAGCATGTACAAATGGCACGACCATGTTTCCATCATTCTGCGACAACAGGGAAGGACGAGGAAAGCACCACCAGCTGTGGGACAGGAGTGCTCATCTCTTTACACTGTATAAATGTGACACCCTTCTACGTTCAACCCCTTTGAGCCAACTATGGACCCATGAGAAGCCAATGGAACCTCTGTCAGCAACTGCACCAACCAAGCCAGTCCCAAGCTGGGAATTCTGTGCTGCAACGTGGTCAAATGATTTTGGGACTAATCTTAAACTCACTCAAGTCAGCAACAAGAGTGATAAGGATCTACCACCTAAAGCAAGCTGTTAAAACCTAAACACGAAGCCTCTGCCTTTCCCACTGGCAAAAACAAAGGCTCTTTCCAAAAGTGCATGTGACTCACCTGAAAAAGCAGCTATGCAGCAGGTTAGAAGAGGTCTCAGCCAACATGCCATCACAAGAGACCACAGTAAGGATGAACATGTTGAAAAACCTCTTTTGTACACAAGAGGAACATTTTTTAAGCGGGGAAAGAGGAGGATCACTGGGAGCTCCCTCAACTTCCCATCACACTTTCATCTTTGTGCAGAACTCTACATGTCAAAATCCTCATAGCTGGAGGTCCTGGCAACGTGTGCACAGAGCCCATGCTACAGGAACAGCAGAACCACACAACCATAGAGCCCAAACCATTGTAACACCTTTGGAAGGGCTGAGTAAAGGGAAGGAAGAATAAAACCTCTGTTTAAATTTGCACCAGAATTGAACTCATCTATCAATCACCCAAATCAGCTGGGGTTTGCATCTCACAGAATCACAGAATGTTGGGGATTGGAAGGGACCTCAAAAAATCATCTAGTCCAATGCCCCTGCCAGAGCAGGAACCTAAATGAGATCACACAGGAAGGCGTCCAGGTGGGTCTTGAATGTCTCCAGAGAAGGAGACTCCACAACCTCCCTGGGCAGCCTGTTTCAGTGCTCTGTTACCCTCTTTGGAGCAAGAAGCATCCAAGCATTGATATAAAACAAGCACAGTTTTCAGGATCACATGGCTAAGAGTGTGTTGCCTCTTCAAAAAAAGGTCTCAAAAATGGCATTAAATTTGTTAGTAAAACAACATAGAGAACATGAACCCACCTCAGCAAGAACAGTAGCTATTGACTCTTAATGATTCCATTCCAAGAAAACTAGTTGGAATATACTCTTAACGTTTCCAACAGCTTTTCCTATGCCTGCTAAGCACTTCTGCTAGAAACAAATAGCATCATAATTTAATTTTATATATACCAACAAAATGCAAATTCCAAGAGCAATAGTCTGGAGTCTTCATCCTTTATCTCATCCGTATCCCAGTCTCCCCCACTTGCAAACTATCAATGGTTTGCATGGATTTTTATATTTTATATAAAATCCATTTCTTTATATTTTTATAAAATTTTTAGATATATATTTTTATAAAATATATGGATTTTTATATTTTTTTCCCCCAAGCATGCAGCCAAATAACTTATGCCACATTGTGTTTCTTTCCTCAATATAAATAATGTTCACTTAACAGTGAATGCATTAGAGAACTACATTTCCACTGAGCTGTCATTTCCAGAAATATTCTTCTTTTGGGTAGAAGTTTTCCAGTCTCAGCCGAAAGGCAATTTTTTTTCCCCACTTATTTTGATCCTTCCAGTATATCTTGCTCTTATTTTTAATTTTAAAGTAACAGCAATACCTCCCAGTAAGGAAAAGAGTAAAAGCACAGACTTCTCCCCAGCCTGTAACTATGGCTTAATTTGGAGACTATTTGCAACCCATCTGACAAACAGTTGAATTTTTACGAACAAGTTAGTAACACTAAGGTGCATCTTTCACTGTAGCCAGTGCAAAGTGTGAGGAATGGTACAGGGAGGAGAAAGTGCCCACAAAACTCAGATTTTCACCTTGTGGCAGCTGAGAAAGCAAGGAAGTGACCACTGCCCAGGGAAACAGCCCATATTTTATCTTCAAACACTTTAGCCTTGTTTCACCAAATGACTTGGGGAGCAGAGGGTGGTGGCAGGCTGGGTTAATTTTTTGAAGCAGTTAGTCAAAAAAGTAAATCTTTAAGGCAGCAACTATAACCACCAGTGTGCTGAACCAGTTGGTCATTACAACCAACCTTGCAGAGCTGTTATCTCAAACTTGCGTTGGACCATCTGGTCTGTATAACAGCGGGCACTGACAGGGTTGTGGACCCCAAAACACTGCAGGAACACCGATGAAGATCAGCATCTCTCCATACAGGTTTGCAGACAGTGTGGAGCATCAGCAGGGATGTGACAATGCCAGCCCAACCCAACCCCTCTCACAGGTGGGCATCAGCCAACTCCCCTGTGTTATGCCATGCAACATATCCATCTTTGTCCTACTGAAACAGAACAGTGGCCTTTGAATCCCAGGGCCCAATCCCATCTAGAGGAGCTCTGGCCCAAATGGGTGTCTCTTTCATCAGGCAGCTCACAGCTCCTGACCAGTCCCTGACCCAGGGATTGAATGGGGGAAGAGGTAGAGAGGAAGAAAATGTCTTCCCTTACTTTATTTACCTTTTTTTTTTTTTTAAAGTATATGTAGTTCACAAAATTTTCAATTTGGACAACTGAAATGAAACTGGTTTCAAAAAGAAGGAAGAGATTTTTATTCAAAGTTTCCACACAAGTCACAGAATCACAGACTTACCTAGATTCAAAAAGACTTTTAATATCATCAGAAGTCCTTTCTTACTTCCCCCCCAACTAGAAAAATGCAACATGAACACAAACTGGTTTTATCATCTTAAACAAACATGAGAATTCCTCTCCACCACACCAAGACCCACTCTGCTGATTGTTTCCTCCCTTGCTCTTCCTGGAAGGAGTACACGATCTAGGCCAGCAGCTTCATCCAATTTCCAGTCCTAAAAATAAACAGTGCTTGTTCCTTGCCCCTTTAGCTTCACAAGATCTCAGATGTGAAATATTCAAACAATCCCCATATAGAAAACTGATTCATCTCAATTATTCTTGGACATTTTCCTCCTAAAACATATATACAAACCAAGTAAAGAAACAATACCACTAAGTTTTTTTCCTCCACAGTAGAGCTATATCACTAACAACTTGAAAAATCGCTTTTCACTAACAGATGGCAAACAGGGCTAAAGATGGGATGAGCAGTAGAAGGTTTCAGATGAGCATTCAGTACACGTTGCATAAACTGTCATCTTTAAGCTAAAATGTCCACTAAGACATTCTTTACCACCATCAGCCATGTGATTTTTTTCTTCCTGTGTGCATCTATACATCACAAAACAAGAACTACACAAAGTTACCAACAGACTTAAAGCCAAACTTTCCCACCTCTTTTTATTTTTTATAGTTTTCTACTTTTAGGTGAAGTTTTCTAGGTGTCTGAGTGCTCCTTAGTAACTGATGAAGTGGCAAAGCCCCTTCCTAAATCAAGGAGGACTGTAAGAAAACTCCAGTGACTTTATGAGAAGCCCTAGAAATGTTTCATCTTGGATTGGTGCCCTGAAACTCGACAGGGAATGAGCCCATCCAGGAGAAACGAGCTTATCATTGTTTCCAAAAATATACTTTGAAAGTATCAAGTGAAAAATTAATGGCTACTTTTGTCCTTCACATTCCTATACCTCCCTTTCTACTGTAAAATAAGAAAGATCAAAGTCTATCTCACAGGGGGGTTGTGAAAGTGAATTAATGTTTGCTTGAAGCACTCGTACTGTAGCAATGGGGTCTGTGAAAAAAGGCCTAGAAGGAAATGAAGATTCCCATCTTCAGCCCACGGTTTGAATAGCGAGCTGTAAATAAGACCCAGGGCTGTGCACTGAACAGTGAAGATGGCAAATGAGATTAGTACGGTCCCTTCTACAACCTCAAACGAGTCCAGCAGAGAAGCATGGGGATGATCAAAGACCAGCTCAGTACAGACACGCTGCCAGACGGGGTTAATTCCAACATTTCCCCATTTCTGACGAATTGCTCACTGAGCAGAAAATGTTTTGGGGCATTGAATCTGCTTTGCAACAGGAGAAGTCAGCCTGGAGATAGCCCAGGTGCCTAGTGGGATGTTCTTGCTCCTAGAAGCATCTCCACTGAGATTTCTGTGCTCTCAGGAAGACCATCTCCTCTCCTACCATGACACAGGTGCAGCTTGGACAAGGCAGAGCAGCAGCTTCCCTCCCTACAGTGCTGCACCCCACACCAGCAAAGCACTGAGAGCAAACAGAGCTGCAACATCACCCATCACGTGCACGCTGCACAGGTTGTAAAAGGCTCCAGGAGCAGGTGTGCTCTAGAGATGCAAGTTAATATTCGACAGAGCGAGGAGACCATCTGCACCTCAGCAGAACAACATGTACCAACCCACTGGACACTCAGAATGATGCTCACCCACTCTGTGCACTTCATTGCAGGTATCTCACGCCCCTCCACTGATGAGCACAAGCAATGGCTTTCCATTGGATGGGCACAACAGGGTGGCACGGAACAGGATGGTTCCTCAGGAGATGGAGACCCATAATGCATCAAAATGACTCCAAGGACCACAACACTGGTGGAAACCCTAAAATTAGCCTGAGCAGGTTGAAGTTCAGCTTCTGCTGGCTCGGTCATCACTCCACAGCAGCAAGCAGTGAGCAATCAGGGAGGCTCATTAACAGAGAAGACATTTCATCCTACAGTCTACACCTTTAATGATGCTCTGTCTACAGGACCCATCTGCTCAGGAGCTGAGTATTGCAGCAGGATGAGAGGAGTTTTTTACTGGATAATTTTTGTTGGATTTCTATGAAATCCATCGATTTAGGTCAACCACAGCACTTCAGTAACTCAAGCCAAGTTTGCCAAAACATTTCCTTGAATGAAGAGAACACAGATAATGTTTTGTATGTCAACATTGTTAAATTTAAACCTTTAGAGTTCGGTCTTTTCTGCTTGGGAGGAGGTTACATTTTAATTTCACAAATAAAATTGAAGTTATTTAGAACATTAAAAGCTCAAAACATTTCTTAATCCAGATTAGACAAAAATGTTACTTCTCATTTTACCCCATTGTCTTGCCTTCTGAATCTGCTTTCCATCTGAAACTCAGTTCTTTTGGTGCTTGGGTAAGACATGAAACAAATTTCCTTGATTTTTCAGAGCTACAAGCAAGCCCAAATAAGTTATTTGCACAACCAAAGTGGTTGCATCACATACATTTCCATACCTATCAGACAGCTAAATTTAACTGCTTAATTAGGAGTGGGGTGGGGAAAGAGGGGAACAGTAAGAAAGGCTGCACCTGGCAGCAAACAACCATCTCTCCTTGTTTTGGGAGCAGCACTGGAGCTCTCTGAATAGTCTCTTCATCCTTTCATTCCACTGCTTCATGCTGGAACAGGATGTCAAATCTCAGCTTGTACATTTTGTCCCCATCTTAAATCTACATTTGAAGAACTACAATGAGTCTGAAAAGGAGAAAGCCGAGAGGTTTAATTACTTTTATCCATGTTTGAGAAGCACTTTCAGGTATATCCAGGGTTCCTGGAATCGCAGCCCCAGTGCCAGGGAGAAAATGAACAGCAAGAAACAGGCTAAAAAAAAAAATCCCCAGCTCCCAGATTTGCCTGAAATGCAGCTCATTTCCAAGAAGGCTGCACTGTTAGTCTGGCTGGGGCTAGTCTCAAGCAATGTCCTTCCCAACTCTCTACTACAAGGTTACACTCATATCTAACTCATGGGTTTAGCAATCCTCCTCAGTGGAGCACGCAAACAGACTTTGGGCCGGATGAGGTGGGAAGTGCCAAGAGGTGGGTTTGTCACTGCTGACTTTGCTTTCATCAAAACACGAGGGATGAGGATCTGCATCTGGCACAGACTGCAGCTTAGCTCCACATGCTGCAGGAGCCGGCTACCTAACACTTGAGCTTTACATGGACCAGTTAGAACAAGTCCAGAGGAGGCCACGAGGATGATGCTCCATGGGCTGGAGCAGCTCTGCTGTGAGGACAGGCTGAGAGAGTTTGGGCTGTTCAGCCTGGAAAAGAGAAGGCTCTGGGGAGATCTTATAGCGGCCTCCCAGTGCCTGAAGGGGCTCCAGGAAGGCTGGGGAGGGACTTTTCATAATGAAAAAACAAGGGGAAATGGGTTTGAACTGAAAGAGGGGAGGTTTAGATGAGATATTAGGAAGAAGTTCTTCACTGTGAGGGTGGTGAGACACTGGAACAGGTTGCCCAAGGAACTTGTGGATGCCCCCTCCCTGAAAGTGTTCTCGGCCAGGGTGGGTGAGGCCTTTGAGCAACCTGATCTAGTGGAAGGTGTCCCTGCTGCTGGCAGGGGGGTTGGAACTAGATGATCTTTAAGGAACCTTCAAATCCTAACCATTCTATGATTCAACAACACCCATTTGTGTCTCCTGAAAGGCACACTGCAGTTATGCAACCTCAAATTGCACAGGGATTTCCACAGCCCAGCCATGGACTGAGGGTTGTTTCTCTCAATCCTCTCTCATACCTCTGGAGCAACAGACTAGGGAGATACCATCTGATGTCTGAAAGTTTGTTAACAAACAAGGATACAATTATTAAAGATGCTCCAACGTGTTCATCCTCTCCACGCCTTTACGCACTTGGACAGTGCTGTTATTTCCCAGATGGGGCCAAGTGACCCAGCCTGTCCTGGCCATCATGCAGTAAAGTTGATCTCCATTCACCCAGGCTGGTGTCCAGCCACTGGATAGTCCTTCTGTTTGAGATCAGAGTGAGAACATGGACCATTTGTCACATCATGACATTATTAGCTCATGGACACACTACAATGGCAGCAGCAAGGAGTACCAGACATCTCTAAGGTGGCAGATGTTTGCTGTGCAGTCAGAGTTGGATGACCAAGGCCTGAAGGAGCTCCTAGAGCTGACAGTGATGCTGAGGGAATTTCAGGCAATCAGTCCAGCTCTATTGTCAGGGCATCATCTTATAACAGAGTGAGAGACTTACTCCTTCCTAACCCCACTGGCACCGGGTTTACACCATGGAACGTGACATTTACCACTCGCTCCTGAACTCCTATTGGCTTCTGCAGAGCTGAAAAATACAAGATCAGGTTTGGTCCATGACTGGGAAGATCAAGCAGAGCAAATGTCTGCAGCACCAATGGCCTTCTTTTGCAAAGTCACTTTTCTTTATCCTATCCATATTTCAGAATATCTCCAGCAGAGCCCCATTAATGTAATTGATTTTTAATGGCATCCTCAAGGAAACAACGTGAAGATTTTAACAGGTTATTAGACTGAAATTAAACTTCACCCAAACCATCCTCCCTAGGAACAAAGGTTTCCAAAGATGTAGGGGTCTATTCCATTCCTGCTAAAGGGCAAGGAGGTACTTCAGTGACCTGGGGAAAGGTCTAATTCCTCACATAGCAGTGATCCCACTACTGCTGGAGACCAGAGGTTTGTAACTATAAGGGAAGGTTTTCTCACCCTTCCCACAAAAGCAAGGCCAGAAGGCAGCCCTAGAGGGATCAGAAGGAGAAATACCATTTGATGAGATGGACATCTTCCAGGTTTTGCAAAGAAAAATAAAATACATGTCCTGCTTGCTTTTGTTCTCTGGGCTACTTCATGCCAAGCAGACATCGGCTGATTTCTCAGATCAGACCTTTGAAACCCAAAGAGCTGAACCTGGCAAGTGGTTATAGTCAATTGCTCCAGCAGTGCTGCAGTAAACCATTACAGCCTCCATCCTTCTCCTGTGGAAGGAGGCACCAGGCAAGGACTTCCTCCTTCTCCCTTTTATTAATTTCCTGTATGCACCACAAGCCATATCTTTTCAAAATCCACTCATGGCTCAAGCAATTTAAAGCCAGGACATTACCTTGAAGACCAACTCTGCCATGGAAGCCATTCCTTTCTCTATTCAGTCACTTCTGCTCCAGCAAAAGTGGAGCCACTCCTTCTCTTTATTCTCTAGCAGATCAGTGACAATACTTCTGGACATTTTGACTCAAATCATGTCACCTCCCTCAAAGGTCCAATCTTTCCTCAGGTTAGAATCTGACAGACACCCACATTTGCAATTTCCCCTGTGTGGCACGCCATCGTTTTAACACATTCCCCGTGGTACACGAATGCTGAGCTCCATGCAAGGTTCTCCCACTCACTGTGAGTGAGCATCTGCATTTCTAGAAGCTTATGCTGTTACCATCTATTTTACTTCTGATTCAAATTCTCTTCACTTGATTTCAACATTTTTAAAGACTTATTTGGGCTTCCTTTGAGACATTTTAAACTCACTTCTTTTCAATACCATCAACCAGCCTTTTTCATCAGTACATTATGAATTTGAGTACCGTTATCAGCTTCATTTTTAAATAGGTAGAAATGTGGATACAAAAGAGAAAAGCAATGGCCTGAAAATCCTTTATTAGCCAGTGACATGGGCAAAGAAAAACAGGACCCCCAAAAATCCCACTCATTGCTCAATCTCCTAGGCAAGAGAACCAAAGCTGTATTGTCCTGGATCTCTCAGCCACAGCATTATCTGCTGCTATAGTCTTATGTTCTTTCATACCTTCCAATTAAAGCAGGGAAATTGGATCATACTGAGCTTCCTTTGTCCTTTTCACCTCTTGTGAAAGTCAGGGGTTACCATCATTCTAGACCTGTTATAATTAGCTTTAATATTGTAACCTGTGAGGATAAAAAAAAAATTCAGTGTTCTTTTAATAATAAACTTAGTGAATCATGGAATGGTCTTATCTTTTCCACAACTGGTAGCCAAGTTTCATATTTCCAAATCCTCTTATATTGTACCTAACCAATTTAAGTACTTTATTCATTACCATAGAAAAAGAAATTAAAACAGCTCAACAAGCTCAGGATTCACCCAACCAGTCCAGGCTGGGAGATAAGTTTGATCATAGAACTTCAGGAATTTGTAGTGTTTCTGCCCAGGAAGTGAGAACACAAGGCTGGGATTTGACATCAGAAGACAAGGCAGGTAAGATTTTATTTTTTGTTTCAGCACATTTTTCTTGGGGTAGAGATAATCTGCATAGATTAGTGAGGAGGAGACAGATGTTATCAGCTAAATGTTTTTTAGACTGATACAGCATCACTTGGAGAACATGGGTATGAGCTTTTGAAAAAATTAAAAAGACATTTAAGGAGTTTGCTGGACTTCAATCTCTGCACTGTAGCCACAGTAGCCAGGATACAGTAGTTCACATCTTCATCAAGCCAAGACTTGAGGCTTTCACCTCATCTTTTCCCCAGATCTACTTCTGATGACTATCAAGAGAGGTGCTACCCATCTACCACCAAGTGCACCAGTCAAAACTGCCTATTTCTTCACAGTGCAGGCACAGCTCACTGCTGTTTTGCCCAGCTTGTGGTTACCACCCTTCACCCAACCCTGGGGGCCAGAAAAGCAGCAGAGAGTTGTGTTTGGCATTGGGAAGGAGGGTTGGTAACACTTCTACACAGCACAAGAACTTTGGTGTCCAACTTTTGGCAGCTGGATGTGTTTTCAGGTCTGTCTGAAGCCTCATTCAGGACAGGGACACTCTCTGACAAGATTATTTCACCTGCTAGAATCTTCTTCCATGTTCCAAATTCTGCAAAGGTTGAAGACCACAGCCAAGGAGAGCTTTCTCCTCCCAAAACAAGGTCAAGGTGATGTTCCACCACGGAAAGAGAGCAGTGACACTTCTCAATCACTTGGCTTGATGGTGCCAGACCCGATTCCTCTACAAAACCAGAACATCTTTATCAAAATGGCATCTACATTATTAGAAAGCACCTTGGATTCTTTTTAAATGAGTGACAATTTTCAAACCCAGATCTTTCCCTGAAGCTTAGGCTTGCAGGTTTTGAGGGCACATTTAGCACTGCAGCATTGAAGTTTCTCTCTCAGCTGTAGCACAGCTTGCAAAAAGACATTTGATCTTTAAATCAGACATGAAGTGATGGAATACCACTCCTGCTATTGATATTGTTTCATGTATAAAAAGACAAAGTTTAGCCTTGACATATACTGCTGAATTTCACGGGTCATGATGTAACAGACTGGATTGCTGCTCTGGAGTCATGTCTCCAGCATGATTCAGAAGAAATTACAAGATAAAGAAAAGGACAATTATGAAACAGTCTGTTCACATTTCCACCTAACTTATTGCAGGGAGCACCAGAAAAAGGGCCTAATCATCCTCCTTCAAAAATCCATTTCCTCTCTGGTGAATCTGTAGATGATCTCTAGGTTCCTTTGGTCTCAAGACCCAAAACAGACCATTGTAGCTGAAGCAAATTCTTGTGATGAGTTCCATGAGTTAATTACATTTCCATTAGTAAAGAAGTTCTAACACTTCAATTTCTTTACTGATGCTTTTTGAATCCTACCAAAATAGACAGGGAAGCATGATTTCCTCTCTTTTTTCTTTATCGCTCTCACCCTTGTGAGACTTTTGTCTCGATTTTAACTCTCAGCCTTTTCATTTCTCCTTAAATGGACATTTCTTCAATCCTTTAATCATTTTCACAGCTTTCCTCCTCAGCTTCCATGCCTAAACTTCATTCAAGGGTGCTGGTTCAGGACATTTGAGATGGGGAGCTAAACCAAAAAACAGTTCAATCTTCCAGTCTTCCTTTTTTCTTCTTTTTTTTTTTTTTTAAACTGGAAAATAAGCTGAGAGCTCTAATTTAAGTTCTTTTAAGTCCACTTTGAAGCAGAACCAAGCTACATCCAACTAAGTATTTCTGATTATCAGTTTAGTTTGAGAGCTCTTCAGCACAGGGACATTTTGTAGCTGAAAAAGTCTTACTCTCTTCCAAGCAGCCCATTTCTGTCCTTCACTCCTTTACCTCTACATCACCCCACGGACCATCAATATGCTCCTAAACTCTTAGTTGGACACTGGGTGCTTCCTGTTTTGCAGACCCTTACAAGGAATTTTTACATATTTAATGAAGCAAAGTGGGAGAGTCAACTTTAGCCTCTCTCCAGAAACATCCGTAGGGAACAACTGTCACAGTACCTGCAAAGGTAGTCAGAGAATCATAGAATGGTTTGGGTTGGAAGGGACCTAAAAGCTCATCCAGTTCCACCCCCCCTGCCAGCAGCAGGGACACCTTCCACTAGACCAGGTTGCTCAAAGCCTCATCCAGCCTGGCCGAGAACACTTCCAGGGAGGAGCAGCCACAGCTTCTCTGGCCAACCTGTTCCAGTGTCTCACCACCCTCACAGTGAAGAACTTCTTCCTAATATCTCATCTAAACCTCCCCTCTTTCAGCTTAAACCCATTTCCCCTTGTTTTGTCATTAACTGCCCTTAGGAAAAGTCCTTCCCCAGCTTTCTTGTAGCCCCTTCAGGTACTGGGAGGCCACTATAAGATCTCCCTGGAGCCTTCTCTTCTCCAGGCTGAACAGCCCCAACTCTTTCAGTTTGTCCTCATAGGAGAGGTGCTCCAGCCCTCATGGCATAGGTGTGACACGCTGAGAGCAGCCCTCTCCTTTGAGAGCCCCAAGTACAGTTTCTATTCCCAGGGAAGCACAGCACCACTCTGTTCTCTACGTTCTGATCTTCTTCTTTAAATCTTACACAGCCCTACATGAACTGAGCCAACAGCTAAACCCATTATTGACTAAAACCTGGGGTTTAACTCGGGAGTGACCTGAACTCCTTGCTCCAAAGGGATGCTTTTATAAGTCTACAGCTGATCATGAGAACCACCTACACATACACACCCACCCCTGTAGCCAGCTCTTGAAACCAAGACAACTTCTCCAGCACTGACAGAATAAGAATATCCACTCGAAAAAAACTGACTTGTTTCCTCAATATTCCACCCTGAGGTCACTGAGCAAATAAGTTTCCTTCATTTATTAATAAAAACAACAATGAAAGGTGATTTTCCTGACTGTCAGCATACAGGAAAACAGAGCAGGGAGGAGACAAACCTTTACATCTGTTGTCAGCCATTGATTTAGCTAATGCTGACCATGCCAGGAAGTACAAGCTTCTCATATATATTTGAAGAACACCATTTAGGTGACCATGCTCCTTCCTGAGGATCAGGCAGCTATCATAGGATCATTTTGCTTGGTAAAGACCTTTAAGATCATCAAGTCCAACCATAAAACTAACACTGGTAAGGCCACCACTTCCAAACCCTCTAGCTCCCACTACAGGTTGGACATTACCCAGAGAAGCTGTGGCTGCTCCTCCCTGGAAGTGTTTGTGGCCAGGCTGGATGAGGCTTTGAGCAACCTGGTCTAGCGGAAGGTGTCCCTGCTGCTGGCAGGGGGGTTGGAACTGGATGAGCTTTAAGGTCCCTTCCAACCCAAACCAGTCTGGGATTCTATGACATGAGCCACAGGTAGGAAGCAGAGCATCTTTCTCAGTCTAAGCTGCCAGACTTCCCCATGGCACAGAAGCAGCCTTCCTACACAGCCAGGAGTTCATCCACTGTACGCTGTGCCCCATCCCTCCTGCAGCCACTGGCATTACTGTACTCATTCACAGAGGATTCCTTCCCTCCATCCCAATTCAGTCAGATACTTCAGTACAGAGAAGACCCAAGATAGCTGAAGTTAAGCAAAGAGCCTAATTTTGATGTCAAAAAGCATCTCCAAATACCTAAATGCCTATAGCTTGGGTTACCTATAGAAAGACCTGGAGCCACTCATCCTCCTTGTTCCAGCTTCCAACACTGAAGCCTTGCCCTGACCAGAACATCCCATACATCTTGGTAGTGGTTCAGCAAGAACAAAATGGAAGATCAATTTTCCACCCCCACTAAGCTTTCCTGATGTCTTCAGAGAGCCCTGAGGAAGGTAATGGTCCCAAAGCACTCAAAGCCTTTGGGGCGAGTTGTGGATACAAGGATGCACGTGCGAATGTGATGCTGCTGCTCCTGGCACTCAGGATTAGATTGTAACTAAAACTAGGTTGATTTTCTAAATCCTCATTCTTCTCAACAATCACTGCCAGGTTCTTATCTCAGAGGAGCAGGTACTTTGACATCAAAAGCCAGCCACTTGGGAACTGGGACACAGATGCAGAAGCAACATTTGAGAAACAGGAGCCTGAGAAATCCCGCACAGTCCTCCTCCTCTAATCATGAGACAGCATCAACATCACACAGAGGACTTGGGTGTTTGGGGTTTGGTTATTTAATTATTATTTTTAAACTTGGAATAATTAAGAAAATGAACTTTAGAGCACTTCATAGCTGCAACTTTGTTGTTTTGGTTTTCAATTCTTAGTATTCACACCCAGCTACAGTAGCATCTAAGGATTCAATGCTTTCCCCCTATAGAGAAGAGCAAGCAGTCAAGCAGATGCCCACACTACATGATTGCTAGGACAGGATCAGACATCAGGTGCAGATCACAAAGTCCAGAGTCCTCTTTCCACCTACAGTCTCCACAATTGCCTCTGCATGGTACAGCTGGTCCCCTCACAAGAGACAATATTTCCCTGCCACCAGCCTCCCTTTGAGAGCCATAAAAAGCTACAAATGCTGTCTGGACTGTGGACTAATGATCCTGCCTGGCTTTGATAAAGCTCTGGCTGTGATGAGAAAGCAAACCTCCCTTTCATTTGGGATGGCCACTTTGACTTTACAGCTGCCCAAATTCAGGGCCACGAGCTAAGGAGATGTAAGCACCCTCAGATGGTGCCCAACACACCCCTCTTTGTGAACAAAAGTCTTCAAAGAAGCATAAACAGGCACAAAACATGGGAAGCAACATAAGATGGAAGAAGTTCTTTTGTTTCTCCTCTCTTTGGAGAAAATCTACTTGTCTGTGTCTCAACTTTCTGGCTTCTTGTTGTGCAGTACCATCATTTATCAGCTCACATACCAGGTATTCAATACCTGGCAGTCAGTAAGAGAGGAGCACGTCAATCTCATCAGCTATTTGCCCTTGAGAAGTACTCTGACCTAAAATGTTTGGTTTGCCACAACCAGAGCAGAGCAATGCTTCAAGGATAACTTCTGCCAAGGAAGGGCCATCCCCACCTGCAGGTCCTCTGAGGGTCTGTGACCATCTGTAGCCTTCCTCTAAGCACAGCCCCGAGTCCTCCTCTGCTCAGGAAAGTCTCCTTCTAATTTAGCAGCCAGCCACACAATTACACACCCACCTGCTTAGCTCGACCTACCCATACCCACCTCCATTAAAATCAATGCACAAAAGCTACTATAAGTAGCAAAAAGCCACCCATGAGCCCTAATTAACACTCTACCAGGCTCAGCATGGGCTGGGACCCCCTTTGCTAGGTGAAACAAGCCCAGAGGGAAAGTAAGCTCCAGTCCCAAGGGACCTGCTGCCCCACCGGGCAAAACTGGCTGTAATAGTGCATAAAAGAAAACAGGGACCTTTGCCAAGGTGGGTTTTGAGCCCACAAATCCTTCTTCCTTGCCCAACATCTTTCCTTTTGAAGGAAACTGCTTCTTCAGTTCCCCAAGAGCCCAGATGGCCAAGGGACAGAAAATAGAACAACTTCAAACTATTTTTGACTGTTCAAACTGAGACCTCACACACCCTCTTCCCTTCAAGTTACTAACTACTCATTTTCACTGCCTCAAAAAAACAACTTTGGTTACTTGCCCTCCTCCATTACTGCCCCCACACACCAGCCAGATCACACACCTCACCTTCAAAAAAACAGGTGAATTCCTTTTGTCTTGTCCAGTTTTGGGGTTGGTTTTTTTTTAAATCTGATTTAACTTCACAAGGTACTCGTAGCTTTTGTGAGCTAGTAAATATCCATCCATTATTGGAACATAAAAGAAATGGAAAACAAGGATCAGCTCCATTAAAATCTACAGAGGCTTTGCTCTTAGCATGACTCATGCACAACGCTAATAGCAATCAGCCTTAGACCATCACCACCTATACTGGATACCCAGGCAAAGAGCCTGTTTCATTTTCCTTGTGATAACTACTGAAGATGCAGCTTGTCCCTCTTAAAGCATCCCTTTTCCCCACTCCTGTTGCTGCTCAGCTTTTCCCTCTAGTACAGAAGTGCCAAAAGTTACATGTCAGAAGAGCAGAGAGAAATCTGCATTTCCTTGCTCCTCACCCCTTTATCCCCTACGTGCCCAGATCTACAGCTTATAAACAAAGCACTCAGTGTAGTGTCTAAAGTGATGCTGGCAGGGCATCCAAGGGGTTTTGTTTCCTTTTCATTTTGCTTTTCAAATTATTATGTTCTATGGTTATCTGCAGGTGGCAAGATTGAGGGGTTTCGGAGAGCACACAAGAGCCAGTCATGTAGGACCCCATAATTCAGACATCCTACTCTAAAGGCTTTTGAATGCAGAGGAACATGCAAGTGGAAAGAAAAAACAAACTAGTGACTATAGGCATCTATGTATATTTGACATCTTTAAGAATCCCAGCCCTCAATCAGACATCCACTTCTCAAATACTTCTGTGGTCTCATCTCACCCCACACACTGTCTAGGAGGTACATCCACCTCAAATTGAAAGATCAGAGGTCCATAGCTTGCTGTGCAGATCAGGCTGGATGGTTTCTATGCCTCCCCCTTTGACAGTCATCATTGCAACCAAGGCTGCTGCTGCTCCTCATACATCGCACCAGGAATAGCATCTAGACTGCCCACATACTAAGATGATCCTGGTAACTAGCAAAGCTAACATCAAAGATGAACAGGTCTTTATTATGCTACTAAATGAGTTATCTTCCAAATTATTAGCACCACCAGGATCTACGAGCACATTTCTCAGTCATCCAGACAAACAAGATAATTCCAGCTTTTGTGATTTGTTCCCAACAGCCTGAGACATCAGCAACAGCACAAAGACTTTGTGCACATCATTTGGCAGCTCTAGGCCTGGCACACACTGTCTCTGCCAGATCCACCCAGAGATCCAGGCAGCCGATCCAACTGGCTCAAGAAGCTACCAGGACTCTTCAGGAGTGTTTAATCCAGGCTGATTGAAAGCCAAAAAAATTAACTCTGCTCATAAAGGACAGAGCATGATCCTTTCAAGTGCTCCATTTATTTATACCAGTCTTCAGCACCTCTTGGTGTTGGACAAACACTGTACATGGTTGTGTTCACCTTCTCCAAGAGGATATGATAGAATTAGGAAAGGACCAGAGCAACAGCACAGGTCAGCAGTGCACAGAAAAGTTCTCAGGTCAAGGAAGGTTGGGCAGCATAAATCTGACTGGGGAAATGCTGGAGATTCATAAAACCATAAGCATGCAGAAAAAATTGAATTATTCTCCAGATCTTACTACACAAAATCTAGAAGGCACCAATGGAAATCATGGGATGAAAAAAGGGATGAGCAGCACCTTCTCTTGTGGTAGGTAATTAAATTATGAGACCCATTACCCAAGATACAACAAAGCCAAAAGCATAAGTAGGCTCCAAAACTCAACCAAGAAGAACTATCCCCTTGGACCAGACAGTTTAAAAGCCATCAGACCCATATTTTTCTTAAAAATCCCTAGATATCTGAATTTAGGGAATCAGGAAGATAAGGATCATTTCATCCATGCATTGTTCTCCATTCTTCCCTTTAGCAGCCACCTTACTGCACCAGCTCCAGCTAGAGAGGACACTTGTAGTTTAACCCAGCATAGCAGGTCTTTGGACTATTGCATCCAAAGCCCAGGACAACAGGAGAAGTCTTCCATAAACTCCAACAGGAACAGGTTTGAACCCTCAAGGCCCTGAATCCAAGCTCATGGCTCCATCCACTGCTATCTGAGGGGTTTGGGTGTCAGGAGGACTTTGTTCCCAAGACAACTGTAGTTATCTGAGGTTTCCACCCCAAAACAGGTTGCAGTGATGGAGTAAAAATTCCCTTTGCTCCTCCCTTGGGAAAGGTGCATTAAGATCATATAGTCCCAGGCCAGTGGAGAAATTGCATTTTTATGTAATTTAGAGCAGCTAATGGGTGATGTCATCACCGGAGTCAACGCAACCCCATCAAAATGGGAAACTAAACTGAGCAGGAGCTATAAAATATACGTATGTCTCTCCTCAATAGCAACAGGCACATCACAGCAGGACAGCTTTCCTCGATACTCATCTACAACTGGAGGAGTTTACAAAAAAGAACTAAAAAAAAAATTACAGAGAAAAGAAAAACCAAAAACCAAACCAATCTTTGAAGGAGCAGAAATCTATTATTTTTCCAGGCCCTTATTAACAGCAAATCAGCATGTTTCCTTGAAAGTAAATGAGAAAAAGACACCAAAGCATCGCTGTAGAAAGAAACAGAGGGAGGGTTTTCTGGAATAACAAATCAAGGCATTTTGGGCCACTATTTGTTAGACTCCAGCTTAGCTCAATAGGATATTGATCCTGGCTGCATCTAACACAACCCTGATTTATTTTCTGCTTAACAAGTTCTACTGCTTGATTCTGGCAAACAGAATGGCCATCACGGCAGGCAAATAAAAATACATATTTATCAATAATCCCAGTGTGTAGATACTGAATAGCAAAAAAAAAGGGGGGTTGGAAAAAAAAAACCCAGGTGGAAAGGGTTACTGGATGATCACTGCTATATTTATATAAGGGTAAGTTCAATAAATGCAGAGCCTTCCCCCACAGCCTCCTCCAATACACACCCAGACACTGGCTGCCCTTCTTCCTATGGAAACAGCTAACGAGAGCAAAGCTGCTCTTTGCTTTTATAGCTTTTAGCTCAAAGCTGAAAATAAGATCAAGTTTTCTGACATTCACAATTTACCTTAATAAAAATGTGCACTCAACGGGAATAGCAGGTGTACGACTCCACGTGGGATATCATGAAACGTATTTTCATGATCTTTCGTGCTTACACAGAAAAAAAAACCCCAAGAAATTAAGAACCCTTTATAATATTGAAGATCAATGTGAAACTGAGCTTAGGAACTGAACACCGATCACTGCCTGGGAAACATGAAGGAACATTTTTTTTTTTAGTAGAAATCTTGCACATATGGAAAGGAAAGCTTTTGATAGAGGAGTAAAATGATATTTCAAAACCTGATGTCCTGCCTATCTATATTTATAAGAACACATTAAGTACAAGTTTAGCACTGCCCTTTTTTATTATTCTCCAATAAATTACAGAACCTACTTGCTCATCTTTTGAAACACACAGATCTGAGACCACCTTCTACAGAAATGAAAATTAAGGTCCCACTTGTGGCACCACCTCTCAGCCTCTCCCTGGAGAAACAAATGGGTTTGTCAGTGGTAAATGTTCTTCCACAGCAACTTGTCTTTAAAGCCTCAATACAGAAGTACCAGGATAATGTCTGTCTCTAATAAAAGGCCTTGTTCAGACTTCCCCTGGTCAGCCAAGCTACGGCAGGTAACAGGCAGATGAAAGAGTTTCTGGCCAGTGAAGGAAGCCCAAGGAAGAGGAGCTCCTGCTTTCTAGCACAGACCCACAGCAACACAGGAGTGAGGTAAGAACATAACAAGGATCTAGAAAAACGAGAGCAACACACAACAGGCTGCAGAGAAAACACTCATTCAATCCCCTGTGCCAAGCTGCAGATCTTCCAAAGTTATTTCTCTGCTATAGGTCCCTCCATCTCATTACAGGGTTGGAAATACAGCCTCAGATTCAGGAAAGCATTTATCTAACCAAGCACAAGAGTAACCCTGTTGTTTTCTGTAGGGTCCCCCAAACAGCAAAAACTGGGCATGAGCTCAAGTGCCTTGTGAAATCCAGCCCTTGAATTACAGGATTAGAGGTCTGTGGATTTCCTCGGTGGAGATAACTCTTGGACTTACTGTCGAGTAGTTTACACTTTGCCTTCCCTGTGTTGCCTGCCTGGTGGGAAGTCCAAGTACAAGACAATTTCAATATAGCCCAGCTAGAATCACCATTGGAAACCAGCAGCTTTGACGTTAACAGGATTGTACTTCAAAAGAAGACTCGTGTTTGCAGATGGCAACAGGGTTCCTGATTACAGCTGTCTAATCAAGCTGATATTCCGCAATTATGCTCGGAGATCAAACAGCACTGCAAAAAACACTCAGCATAAAACCAGCACCGGTAAGATGCTGGTGTCACACCGATAGCATCGCACGCCCGGTTGTGATTCCACAAGCACTGCACGTGCACACGACATTTCAGATACTGTGTCACAAAACTTTGAATGTCTCAGTTACAGATACTTTTTTTTTTTTAAATCTGCCTATCTATTTTGGTTCTTGGCTTGTGTTTGTGGAAAAAAACCAACAAATCTAAAACATGCTTAAACAAAGAGCAATATGGCTGTAATTCAGGAAGGCTTTTATGTGGAACCTGAAGTAGAGAACCACTGGAGTCAGCTGAATTCAAACGTGTACTTGAACGCTTTGCTGAAGGATAAATTAAACCACGTGCCAAAGTCCTTTCCAGAATCAGAGCCTTGATTTTTTTTATTATTATTTTTTAAACAAACAAAAGGGCATAATGTTAACTAGGAATCAGAACATCCCATCGGTGCAAATAACTGTAGCATCTGTGCTAATTCTCTTTTCATCCTGGTAACCCCTCTATGCTTCCAAGTATGTCAGTCTGTCTCTCCTTGTGGCTCCACTGAAGTGTCTATTGATTAAATCCCCAGCCCCAGCAGCAGGAGAATCAAGCCCTACATATTTATTTTCTTTCTCTCCATACATAAAGAAATCCCTTTGGCCTCTCAATTGCTATATCACATGGTACACTGAATGCAAATAGAATTACCGTGATAATTTATCTAATGAATACATTTGTATATGTACACAAGCATTTGCCTAACAGCATCCTACTCTACACCACTAACCAGACTAAAGATTATACACATTTGTTACCCACAGTAGTAGAGAAGGTGTACAAAAGGAGTGCATATTAATAACAAGAGCCAGACTGCAGGTTTTCTAGGGGAAAAAATTAACTGAAATCCTTCCAAGTTGAAGGCTGTAAGATCAGGACCTCATGCAGACCTTTGGAATATTTCCTTAGGAGCTTTAAAGCACAATCTGTAGACCATAAGTGTTACTTAATGTTTGTTTTCATTATCCACTAGCGTTACACTACATCTATATAAATAGATACAGAAACTGTTGCAACGTAGAACATAAAAACATTGTAAGCATTTCCAAGAAATAAATTAGTGATATCACTTCAAACCACTGTACGAAATGCACAGCTAACATTTTCAGCTCCATCCTTTGTAACATATGCAGCCTCTTTGAATTCTTTTTGGAAAAGTTATTTTATAGCAGACCAAAATTCATTCTTGCTGAAACTTCACCCATTTTGGAGTTGTAATAGCTTAAAAAATAGGATGCATTTAATTTGTTAGCTCACTCCATGTTGACTTTTAAAATCATCCTGCAATGTCAGAAGATAGATTGATTTAAATCAGGTTCAAGTACCTAGTGGCAATTAGAACCTGCAAAGTTCAAGGAACATCAGCAAGCATCTGGATAAGATACATACCAGCATATATACAAATAAATATCCTCAAAACCTCTCTTGGTTCAAACAACACTTTGGAAGTGACTCACTCAGCACACTTGCCGTTATTTAAAGACAGGAAGGTCAGAAACACAGGCTTTTGTCACAAATGTAAGTTTTTAGTACCATTTCATTAAAATCACTCCCAACCCACAGTTAAAAACCAACACAAACCAAATCAAGAGCTTCCCTTAAACTTAGGACAATAAGGGGTCACTTACCCTGTAAGGACCACGACAAAATCCATCACATTCCAACCGTTTCGGAGGTAAGAGCCTTTGTGAAAAACAAACCCCAGGGCGATGATCTTTATACCAGCTTCAAAACAAAATATTCCAATAAAGTAAGGCTCAGTGTCATCCTGAAAAAGGATTAAAAACAAAGGTGTCAAGGAGATCCCTGTGCTTCTGCACTGATAGCAGGAGTCTTACAAACAGCTATGTGCACCAACTTCACACCCTTTTCAGCTCTCTGAACAGAGCTGGGACCAGAATGGTGAAGTTTACTGGAACTAAGCACAGAGAAGGATTTTATTATTATTTCACAGCAGGTAAAATTGGTTTGGTTTTTTTTTTTTTCACATTGGAAATCCTATTTGCCCTGATTTTGGTTGTTTCACCCACACGCTTTCCACCTTTATTCAATATTCTGGAGGGAATTTTAAATACTGAAATATTGCTCTAAGGAGATATTTAAACTTGAGATCACATATTGCTGTAGTTCTAGATGTGGAAGACAACATGTGCTTTCCAATTCATCCAGGAAACTGGAACAAGAGGATATCTTGGGGAGTAACAGTCAGCACAGCAAGCTTGCAAACACTGGGAGGAAATGATGTATTTATCATCTATTCCATCAGTTCTTCATTCACTCTTTCTCCTCCATTTTCTCAGTTTCCACAGCTGCAGACTCATTTGTTTTCCTTTCACTGTGTATCCGATTCACGGAGGAATCTCTTTATCAGCAGAAGGTTTGTGTCTCAGGCTCGTGGTGCAGACCAAAGCCTACCACAGGATCAGATCTTCATGTCTTAGCTCATTCAAGGCTAAAACCAAGCCTAGTCTCCACAGTTTTCCTAACCATTTTTTTAATCTGTTAATAAAAATCACCAGATCTCTCAGTATTATACTTTATCAATAAGAGTTTCAACACAAATTCAACACCAAATGGATGCATTCACTTTTGGAGGAAAATGTGGGCAAGAAATGGGAACAAAGCAAGAGGTGAAAGCAATAGGCATCAATTTCAAGGACATGTTAATTAGCTTTAGCACCTGTAACCAATTTCCAAATGTGCCTTAGATCCCTGATTGCAGCTGAAGTCAATGGAAGTAAAGCAGCCCTACCCGAAAGGAAGCAAATTCCCAGATTAAGAGATTAAAAATCTTTGGTCATGGGGCTTTGGCATTTCTGACCATCAAAGCCAAAGAGTTGAGCTGCTATTTGATGCACAGCTGATTATATTTTGCAATTGTATTAATGACAAAAGGTGATTTTAGTTCTCTTCTATATGAAGAACATGAATATCAAGTCTTGGGGCGACAGAAACAAAGAAAGAAGCAGTTTTGTTACATAAATTTCTTTTACAAGCACAACAACTCTTGCTCCAATCTGACTCAGCACTGGCACCCAGACCCAAGCTTTAGGCATGGTACTTGTCACAGAAAGTCAGGTTTTTCACACCTAGACCAGTATAATAACATAACCCTCCTAAAGAAGCTTACACACTTAGCACATCAACCTATACCCAACTCAGCAAGTCAACCACAAAGCACTAATCACTGAAGAGGCCTCCAAGCTGTTGGAAATTACTGCTTCTGAGAGGCTTTTCCAGCAGTGGCTGCAGTAGAGTTGTGTTTCCTACAAAGCAACACCCCACATCCCTGCACACCTCAGTGACACCACCTCCTCCATACACTTCATCTTTTACCTTATGTCATCTCTACTCCCCTCCACCTTTACTATCCTCACAGCCCCAGCAACTCCACCATCCATTCCCCTACAGCCAGGCAAGAGGACAGGTCACCTGCAGGTACACTCACACAAA
Source organism: Antrostomus carolinensis (assembly GCF_000700745.2). Taxonomy (NCBI): domain Eukaryota; kingdom Metazoa; phylum Chordata; class Aves; order Caprimulgiformes; family Caprimulgidae; genus Antrostomus; species Antrostomus carolinensis. The sequence goes on along the minus strand of NW_010304744.1, from coordinate 315 downwards.
CTGGCCAGACAGCAAAGCAGCACAGGTGACTGTTGAGCTCACACCATAGGTCTATGGCTGAAATGGAGAGGGGCAAAAACAAACCCCAAACTAGCTTCTCCTCCAGCCAAGGAGTTGTTTCCACAAACAGCAGCATCTCCAAGCCCCTGCCCTTCACAGAGCCTCACTGATGCTGCTCAGAGGATACAGAAGCTATCACTGACAGAGTGAGAAACTCCAGCTACCCATCTCAGTGCTATTTACCCACAGAGGAACAGGAACAAGGCAAGGCCATCAGTCTTTTCAAGACCCTCACCAGAAATCCTACAAGAAGAT
>NW_010304743.1:0-4280 GCF_000700745.2 Antrostomus carolinensis | reverse complement strand
GATGCACCTGGGGGGCTGGGTGATGTATTTGGTGGGGTTCCTGGAGAGGAGGATGCACTGGCAATAGGAGGAAGGGTCTAGAGAAGGGATGCTCTGAAGACAGGAAGATGTATTGCGGTTTCGAGGGTGATTTGGACCTTCCCTGAGTGAGGGATGGATGATGAAGGCCTTGGTTGGGGCAGGTCATGTGAAAAGGGAGTGTGTGTTACTCACTGAAGGGGCTCTCACAGAGGATGGGGGGCTGAGTTTCCCCTCCTGCACAGGAGGCACATTCTCTGTCTTCTGTCCTGGAGCTTGGGGTTCTAGTACAGCCATGGGCTGAAGTGAACCTGCGTTCCAGCCTCCAAGCCAAATGCGTGTCGGTGCTGCATGTACTTGTAAAACCCACAGGGCAGAGCCAGCTCCTCTTGCCCTTGCGTAGCCATGTGTTATCACAGACTGTGAACATGCTGCTTACCATCTCTGCTGACACAGTGTCTGACACCAGGAACAGCAGTTGTTTATGTGGGAGAGTGGCATGAAGGAAGTACTTGGATGTTTAGCTATCAAGATAAGTGTCTAGGCCTGTGGAAGAAGAGTTCCTTTTCCTTTTTACTATTGCTTTGCTGCTCAGCCCCCTCTTCTGGGCCTGAGGAACATGATCAGGTCACCCCCCTGAGTGTTTGGTGGACCTGACGCTGACCAGCCCTTACTCCAGCACTTGGGCTCAACTTCTTTATTTCCAGTTCATTTTAACCTGTATGTCTTTATCTGGTTGAGTCCTGAGCAGCAGCAGAATGCTATCCTCCCTGTGTTCTGCTTTGACAACCAAGCTATTGCTGTTGCCTTCCAACGAAGTGTTGTTTCCCATGCCATTCTAGCATACGTCTGTTAGTCCTTATTGCTCAGGGCTTTTTTGTACTTAAACTGAGACAGTGGGCTGAGATAAGATGTTGCAAATCTGAGACCCCAAAATACAAGTAAGTTCTTAATCATCTGTGCGAGTCAGTACTGCAGTACTTTGGTGGTGGTCTGATCAGTCTGTTTTCACACCTATTTCAAATCTTAGATGTTCAGACTTGATGAGTTTCCTGTCACCTTGATTTGGGAGTCAGCACTTCTTTTCCTTCAACAGCTTAAAACAATACTGACTAGAGTGACGTCAGATTTGTGTGGGATGGAGGGAGATGTACGTTTATAATGAAGAATAGCAAAGACCCTTGTTTGGGAAGAAACCTTCCTGCTTGTTTGCTTAAGTGGTTGATTGGGGCTTCGCTGCAGTTGGATCTCAGACACTAGAAAACCTGCGATTGGCAGCGATGGTTGTTGCCAGCACGAAGCAATGTGGAGGCCTGTTTATCCTGGCATTTTCTACTTCATGGTTCTTCTGTCAGGAAGAGCTGAGAGCTTTGCTTGTATAAATCAGAGGTGAGCTTCTTACTGCTGTCCTGTGCAGGAGATTCTGTGCGGGGCTGAGCCTTTGTGTACGGTACAGGTACTTGCTCTCCTTTTGATAGTGAAGTTGGCAAAATTTGTAGGTTAGTTTTGTTGAAGCTTGGTAGAGTGACTTCTGCCATCACTTGCTCTCTGTTAGTCTGTACTCCTCTGCCTGGGCTCCTAGCTATTAGTTGATTTAGATTAGAAGAGGAAATTGCTGAGCAAAGTTCCCTGCCTTAGGAGAAATATTGTAAGACTAATCAGCTTTTAATTATACATATCAGTTTCTCTATGGTTAAGAGCAGGTTTTTTTTGTTCAGGGAGCTGAAGTTCTTGGGCTTGCATGGCAGAGTAAATCTTTACTTCGTAATGTTGGAGAATCTGCAAAACCACGTACTTATTAAATGAAGGGGTTCAGCCACGTGGGTTATTTCATGGAACTGGTCTTTTTTTAAGTGCTATTTGCATATCTTATGAGAGCGTTCATGGTTGCAATCGGAACTTCTTTGAAGAGTTCCTGGCTGTATTTTAAAGGTCATGCTCTGAGAAGGAGTTTCTCTCTGTTGATATCCAGTATCCACTTTTATTTTTAAAATGTGGTTGAGTATATTTAAGTGAGATATCTTGATGCATAGAATCGCTGTTGAAAAAATTGTACTTTCCCCTGTGGTAGGTTTTGAAATAGGTGGAATTTGGGCTGGACTGTTGGTTTTTCTTCACCTGTCTTGAATTTAGGCCATGTGCTGAAAAACCAGTGCACTGACCTGTGGTCTGCAGCTGCTTGGGGATCACAGAGTACTTCCGAAGGGTTGTCAAAAGGGAGCTGTGACAAGCAGTCCTGTTTTCAGCTGCTGGGAAGTGACTGCAAACACCCCACTAAGGACTTCTCAGGGTGAATGGATTGGGAATTTTCCAGGTTTTTTTCCCTGTTGTGGAGCTGTTTAATCTCTGCCCACTTTGAGTTTCTCCTTCTGCAGAAACTTCAGAGCGCTCTCAACATCAGTCAGAAGAAGACTCTTGGTGCAGATGCAAATACTGGGTTTCCCCTGAGGCTGCCCTTCTTGCTCCTGAATGAGCTCCATGAATAGAGAATGTAACAAATTTGTACTGTACCTCTGGCTTTGAAGTTGGGCTCTTCCTAATAAATTCCTCCAACGCTTCCAGCTCTTTGTGTGAATGTGTGTACTGATATGTAGATTGTGATACGAGGTCGAACCCTGCAACAGCAGCTGTAGGCGGGAGGATGTACTGAGCAGGCATTAGCAGCACTCACTAGTTAGCGTTGCAGTGAAACCTGCCACTGAAACTGGATAAATATCTGTGCTGACTAGCCTTTGCTGAGCATTATTGCCATGAGTACATCACTCATGGCATTTGAGTAGCCCTGGGGAGAAGCATGCTTGCAGAGCAGTCGCTGCCCCGAAAAAGGGCAGTCTAAGGGCTTGTCTTGTGTGTCATCAGTGCCAAAGTGCCTGTGTCAGCAGTGTTCCAGCGTGAATCTGAGGTGTTATTAAACCCAGTTTGGAAGCAGGTTTTGTGTGTGTGGGAGATGCTTGTTACTTAGCACATGGAGAAGTTCTCCCTTCGTTGCCAATCTGTACATCTGCTCTGGCCACTTGCTGATCTCTCACACTGGTTTGCTGGTCAGCATATTGACCTCCCTTGCTCTGGAGTCTTCCCAGTCAGGTAACTTTGAATAATTGTGTGTGGCTGCTGCTGTTCACTGTCGCTCCTTGCCGCTCCTGTCCTGACTGGAAATGCTCCCATCTGACTGCTTCCATCACGGATCTGGGAGTTACTGCTGTGCTGGCCTGGGCGTTGGTGCCATGTTCTGAATGGGTCTCTATGGCAGAGATCTCCGACAGCCTCCAGCATGACCTGGTGCTGGTGAGGAGGAATGGAAAGGCAGGTGGAGATGTGTGTGAGGGAGAGTTGTTTTTTTCTGAGTGTTTCACTCTGTTGCTAGACTTTGAGAATGGATTTTCCTAGGCTGCCACCAAGGATCAAACTCTGCTTCATCCCCGGGTATAAGATGTGTTCCCCGTGCTCGCTCACCAGTTTGCTTTCATGCTGTAAAGATGCTGCCTGTCCTACGAGAAGGTTGTGTAATTCTGACAGAGCCCTTGCCAGTGGACCTCAGTGCCATTACTGGGATGCGGTGGGGGGTGCTCACCCCCTCTGTCCTGCCCTACCCTGGGCGGCAGCCTTGACTGACCCTCTGGGAAGCTGGAGCTGGCCTGGAGCCACCGTGGTGGCCTTATGTGACTTAAGAGGAGGGAAGCTGTCCTGGAGAAAGTCACTCATGTTAGATAACCCTGATCTGCTTTTGGTTTTTTTCCTGCAGCAGTGGGAGGGAGGCAGCACAGCACTCTCGTGGGGAGAGCCCACGGGACTTTTCATGCAACAAGCTGATATATTACTTTGTGCAGACTTGATAAGGCTGGGCAGAGGATTTCTAGTAGTGCATTGCTGTCACTAGAAATCTGTGTGGAGTATGTAGGTGCCTTCTGGAACCACAGGAAACCTGCTCTTGTGGCCCTTCCCAGCACCATCTTTCCTGCAGCTGATAAACTTGGAGAGTCCCCATGTGCATTTACTCTCCTGGGCTCAGCCTGGAAAGGACCTTCTCACAGGTGCTTTGCATGTCAGCTCAACCAGGTGCTGACTTCTTGCCAGGCCAGTGAGCCACCAGCAAGGGCTGGATCCATCTGCCCAGCCATGGTGACTACTTCTGTGAAGACTCCTGTGGAGGTGACCAGGTGCTGCAGCTCTGTGGTGAGGCCAGTGCAGAATTGTGAAGTGACTTTTTACCATGTTTGTTCCGCAATGCCAGCTACCCCAGCTCTGAAAAAACATGTTCTCTC
>NW_010304742.1:17268-26475 GCF_000700745.2 Antrostomus carolinensis | reverse complement strand
AAACCTTGCCACGCAAACCCAATACAATAATGAATGTAAACCCCATCCGACTACCCCCAAAGTCCTCCAAACCTGCCTCACAGCCCCAGAAAATCACAAATGCTGTTTCTGAGCCCTTGAAAGTCCTCCTCTAAAGGCCCACAGACCCTACTTTCCCACAAAGAACTCACAAACCATTCTAGGCCACAAAGCATCCACAGGTCCTTCCCAGGGGCCACCAAACAACCACAAACTTACACTGTGGCTCCCAAAGTCCCCAAACCCTACCTCCAAGTCCCCAAAGACTTCCCCCAAACACCCTGAAACCTTGCTTTGGGCCAGCAAAACATCTCAAATCAAATCCAGGCACCCCCAAAGACACACCTAAAATGGCCCAAGAGGCCCCAAACACCCTAAACCCTTCTTCCAAGCTTCTCAGACCTCTCCCAGGCCATGCCAAAGGGTCCAAACACTGTCCCAAAGCTCCTACTAAACCGCAAATATCCCCAAATGTGCCATAGTTCTTGCTGGCTCCAAGAGACCCTGTACGCTGCCCAATTTTCCTCAAAGAACCCATAGTTTGCCCCAGGCCCTGAAGCAAAACTTGCCCTACTTCAAGACACTCAGAAACCATCCCAAAACCCTACCACAGGACCCCAGTGGTGCCACGAAATCTTCTAGTACTGCTGAAAGCTCCACACCCTCCCCAGTGACCCTGAAGACTCCAAACCTGGCTCATGCTCCAAAACCCCCAAAAGGTGCCCCAGGAACTAAAAATATCTTCAGCTAAGACCTCTTGCCTCCATCCTGGTTTTGCTAGGATAGAGTTAATTTTCTTCTTAGTAATTAGAATTGCTGTGCTTTAGTGTTTAGTGTCTTTCAGTGTAAGACTCGTTATGAGAGGAATGTTGATAAAAGTACTAATGTCATTAATTGCTGCTGGAGCTCAAGGCCACCGTGTTTGGCTGGTTCACAGCTGCATTAGGACTGGGAGGGGGAAGCACAGTGAATAGCAAAACCCAAAACTGGCATTTGGATGTGCCAATGAGATATTCCAGATCATACCACGTCATGTTTATTATATTATCCAGGGCTGACCAGAAAGTTGGGGGTCATTTTTCTCTCTGGCTTTCACTCCAGCTCTTGCTCTTCCGGGATTGAGGTTTCGGTTCGGGATTGTTGCTCCTTCAGGATCGTTATCTGGGAATTGTCCGGGCTTGGTCGGTGGGTGGTGAGCAGTTGCACTGGGTATCACTCATTTGTATATTTTATTACTGTTATCATTATCACTGCTATTTTAATATTAGTTGGGTTTTTTTAAGTTTTCTTTTATTTCTGTTATTAAACTGTTCTTATCTCAACCTATCCCCTGGGGGTGGGGGGCAGTGGGTGAATGGCTGTGTTGGCTGCTGGCCAAGGGCTAGCCCAGTGAAACTATCACACCTCCAAACCCATGACCAGGCCTACTGAAGACCCTCAAACCCTGACCAATAGTCCCCAAAGATCTCCAAACCTGCGCTAGGGCCAAAACACCCCAACACCTGCTTCAGGTTCTCCAGAGATGTTTTCCAGCCCCCAAATCCTGTTCCAGGTTTCCCCAAAGCCTGCCAAAATGCCTCAAGGACCCTAAAACCTGGACCAGTGCTGGAGAGGAAAAAGCAAACAACAAAACCCCCCAAAACCCCCAACCAAACAAAAAAAACCCCAACACAGTTTCACATGCTCCTAGGATCTCTCACAAACACTCCTGAATCCTGTCCCAGCATTCACAGTCCCCCCAAACTCTGTGCAAGCTCTCCCAAAGATGCATGCACCCTGCTTCATGTCACGGTAAGATTTCCCCCAAACCCTACTGAACTGTGCTTCAGGTACCCCATTTGCTCCACACAGTGACTAAGTAGTCCTAGTATCCCAAAGTCCTGCCTGAGGGCTCCAAACCACTACCAAACCCTGCTTCAGGACCCTCAAAAGACCCCAAACCCTATGTTAGAGCTGTCATCAGAGCACGAACATCCCCAGACCCTGACCATATGCTCTTCCAATTCCTAAAACCTACTCCCAGGCCACAACACACACTCTGCTTCTAAGCTTCCCTACCCAAAGGCTCAAAGACTCTGCCCCAGAGCCACAAAACCCCCACAGACCTGACCCAAGTGCCCCCAAATATCCAAATACCTTCAAACTCTGCTTCAGGTTCCCTAAAGCCCTCCTGCAGCCCAAACCATGCCCTTCCCCATGGCTCCTGAAGGCCCCACCACCCCCTGCCCAAGTACCCACAACTCCTCCCAATCTGGCATCAGGGTCCTGAAACACCCCAATAATTTACTTCAGAACCCTCAAAGTCATCAGTCCCTAGACTCTGCCCAGCTGCCACCAATGAGTTCCAAACCCTGTCCCAGAGGTCCCCAAACACATCCTAATCTAGCCCAAGCGGCCCCTACTGCCAAACGCTGCCCCAGGGCCCCAAAACACTTGCAAACCCTTTCCAAGAGACACTAAACCCCCAAACCTACTCACCACCCCAGAACACCCAACCCTGCTTCACACCCTATAGAAACATCCCCCAAACCCATCCAAACCAGGCCCTGCAAGGATCACAAACAATGCCAAAGTGCCTTCAGAGATGCCCAACCCTGCCATTGGTCACCAGAATCTGTCCCAGGGCCCCCACATCACCCCAACCCCTGCTTCAGGGCCCTCAAACATCTTCCTCTGAACCCACCTGTAACCTGCCCAACTGCAGTTTCGTGCCCTCCTGGGCTGCTTGCACCAACCGTGACATCTCATATCTATGTCTCCCTGTAGATGTGCCCCAAGAAGGGCTATCAGCAGACTACTGCAGAAGCACCTTGCTGCCTTGCAGGGGTCATGATCATACACTCTCAGGGCCAGGTTTAGTCTGTTGCTAGGGTCTTACGCTGAGGAGTCTCCAGGTGGTCCCCTAGCACCAAGAAACTCTGATCATATGGCTTTTGGGACTCCCCTTTGTGTAGGACAGCATGCAATGAGCTGGGGGTTTGGAAAGGAGGGAAAAGCTCCTTCTGGGAGGGCAAGGGCAATGCAGATGCCTAGAGACTGTCCCTAGCCCATCTGGCTGCCTTGGACCTCCTGCCTGTACCTCCTCCTGAAGTGATCACTGCCACTTGCTGCAGCATAGTCTGAGGCAACCCCTGGTGTGAGGCAGAGCTTTAGAGACAGTGTCAGCACTTCAGAGCCTCCTGGCTGTAACACTGGGTCTTTGGGCAGGGCATAGCTTCACAAATTGCATCGAAGGAGACATCATCAGTCTTCTTGTCAGGCTTTGCAGCCTGGAAGGGCAATGTATTTGGCATTTCTGACAAACCCCCAAAAAGTTGGCCTTCTTTTCATTTTGGATTAGCAAATTCTAAGTAATCAGAGGCTTTGGCTTTTGGAGATAAGATCTCAAGTCTTCTCTTAGTAGTGTGCAACAAATGGGAATTGCTCAGAGCAGCCTGGCAAAGCTTTGCATGTACATGGAGGCAGGTTGCAAATGGTGATTAAAAGATGTGGTTTCTTGCAGACCCAGGAAACTTTCCACCACAAGAGCTTTAGTTCATTCCCATGCACTAGAACAGTTATTGCACAGTTCCTGTGGAGGCAGCAAAGGGGCAGTAGAGTCAATATTCGGTCTTTCATTCAAGCAAAGAGCAGCAGAGTCTGAAGGAGTGGATTTGTGCCACATGTAGCTCTTCTTAAGCTTGAAGTCCCTTCAGCCTAATGACAATTTCAGCATTCTAATGTGGTCTTCCCGCTAAAATAGTATGTGCAACAGCTGCCTTCCCTGAACTTCAAAGGGGATTGTCCGAGAGGACATGTGCTGCTTTTCCACAAAGTGGGGTCAAAATGGCCATAAAGTTTTACAATTACTTGTCAGGTTCTGTGGAACTTTTCCATAACATTGATATGTGATCACCCTCCCTGCAGGGGAGACCACTTGGGCAGAGCCCACTGGAACATAGCAGGGATGCCTGTTCCTACAGCCAGTTGTGCTGATGGGGGAGCAGCTGTACAAAAACTTCTTTTCCTCTTCCTCTTCTCCCCTCACCTCCCCACAATAGTACATCAAGGACTACAGTTTTGGCCATGTTTGTTTGTTTTAGGGTTAGAGATTTTTAAAATTTCTTTAAAAATGAAGGCATTCACCAGTGGTCACAGCTTCACAGATATTGCAGTCTGTACAGATATTGCAGTAGCCGTACTCATCTCCAGCCACTGGAGGTAGTTGTCCTCCTCCTTTCTGGCTGGGGACAGCAATGCCCTTGACTTCCTAAAAGCCTTTAGGAAGCTCTGTCTGATTCTCAGAACTGCAACTACCACAGGGTCTTCAAATTACGATGGGGTGATAGACTTAGGCAAGGAAGCTTATGCTGTAAATGTTAGATTTCTGGATGTGTAACTTGTTTAATTTTATTTAAGTCTTCCTCCTCCAAGCAAGGTGTCACGGCAGTCATTTTGGGGGAGGCTGGGGGATGAGCTCCCCAAGCTGCATAGCATCCCCCATCCCTGCCATGTTTGGGAGATCAATGGGATTGCACAGGGGTGCACATTCTGTGTTCTTGGTGCAAATGAAAGGCACCAAGTTGGAACAGGTAGGGAGTGCTGACTGCCCTCACTGTAGGCAAGCAACGGCCACAGGGATTAAGAGCACTGGGCAGGGCAGGGCAGGGCAGGGCAGGGAGGGAGAGAAGCAGTGGGCAGAAGCTGCCTGCACCACGACACCATGACAGAGGCCAGGAAAGCCTGGGTACTGTCAGCAGAAGAACAGCTTTTGATTGCCTCCCCAGCTCCTTTGCAGGCTCACTGGTGGGACTGGTCAGGGAACCAAAGTCCCCAAAGACCTTAAGGAAACTGGGCTGTAGGCTCCTGTGCCCCTGCAAGGCCACCACCTCAGGGAGGAAGGTATGTTTGGGGAGCAGAGTGCCTTTCCCCCTGCCCCAGCTGGAGACTGTTCTGCTGTGGGTGAACAGGACACCTCTTCCTGGGTGTCACTGGCAGGTTGAAGCTTGCCTCTCTTGTGGGGTCCAGCCTACTTAAGCAGCCTCAGCCTGAGTGCCTTTGGCTTGTCTGTGCTAACACCAAGCACTGCCCACTGGCAACTCTTTTTCTGACCCTCCATGTCTCCCCCTTGCAAACCACATGCTCCCAGAAACAGCAGCTCCTGGGAGGGACCTCTCCTTTTCCCCTCACAACTTGCCTGTCAAGGGGAAAGCAGGCTAAGGTGAGGTTGTGCCATGGGTACAGTGGCCTTTCTCATTGCTTCTTTTCCTCTGTGTTTCCTCAGTGCCAGAGGAAACCCAGTGAAGGCTGTCAGGTTTCCCAAACTTTTCTGAGAACATACCCTGCAACAACCTCCAAGGGGAAGAGGCATGGAGAAGGAGTCAACTGACCAACACAAACCAGGATTGATGCCTGAATACATGTGTATTTACCTATCAGTTGGGGAATAGATCTATTCCTTAACAAGGCAGTTCTTGCTAATCATTCATTCTTACACAGTACACATCATCCTCTCTTCATTAGAGAGGACTCAGTGGTATCCCTCAGGGGTCAGTACTGGGGCCAATACTGTTCAACATCTTTGTCAGAGACATGGACAGTGGGATTGAGTGCACCCTCAGCGAGTTTGCCGATGACACCAAGCTGAGTGGTGCAGTTGACATGCTGGAGGGACAGGATGCCATCCAGAGGGACCTTGACAGGCTTGAGAGGTGGGCCTGTGCAAACCTCATGAAGTTCAACAAGGCTAAATGCAAGGTCCTGCACCTGGGTTGGGGCAATCCCAAACATAAATACATGCTGGGTGACGAGTGGATTGAGACCAGCTCTGAAGAGAAGGACTTGGGGGTGGTGGTGGATGAGAAGCTCAGCATGAGCCAGCAATGTGCACTTGCAGCCCAGAAGGCCAACTATAAGCTGATTTCAGCTATGGTGGTAATTACAGACAAGCACAGAAATTAGAGCCTCATTTATTCTAAAGTCAAAATGTGAAGTTAGCTAAGCCAGCAGAAACAGCTGATGGTGCAAGGTAGGTATTTGTGCGAGCTACCTGGCCTCACTGTTAGCATTGCCATAACCCCTCTATGGCATGCTACCAGGGTATGACAAACCACATAGTGGAGTCCCAAAAAGTGAGCTGCTCTCCCTGTGTTCCCCTACAGGAGAGCATGACTTGACCTGGGGCAGGAACACTACCCTAATATTACACCAGCAAGTTCATCTTCTTGTGGAAAACTAACTACTAGAATTGCAGGAGAGGTGGTAAAACAGAAGCCCAAGTAAAACAAGCTTTTCCTGAATGTCTCTGCACCTGGCAGGGAACTAGAAGGGGAAGGAATGCTGCCATATTTAACTTTTGCTGCTTAATGTTATTTTCTTTTACAGGTAGCACTGCAGTCAGGGCTTTCCTTTCATATTTGTAGGAGAGGACAAAGTGGCTCACTGTAATAACCTTGTATTACAGATCATATACCTACATTTCCCTGCTGCAATGGAAGGATGCTCTAGCTCCTCCTTGCTAAGAGGCACAATTAGCTCCAACCTTACAGTGAAAAAGTTGTTATGCTGTACAAGAACAACAGTCCTTAAACAGAAGTCTTCCACCAGATTTGTCATAGGCATGGCTTCTACCCCTCTGAAAGCTTCATCCCAATCCAAGTACATGAAAATGAAAAAATGGCTGAAATATGATGCTCCTCTCCTCTGCAACGTTTCTTTAGCTTGAATCACCAGCTAAAAATCCCTGTTACCTGCATAGCTGTCCAGTCCCAGTTTGACCTTTCTGGCAGCCCAGCCTTTCTTACAGCCTGGACTCACAAATACGTGATTGAGAGAAGCACAGCAAAGTTTCCCCAGTGACTCTACTCTGGCCCTGGCTTGTTGTGCAACACGACCTGGATATCCCAGTGTGCCAACTGAGCATTTGCAGTCATGGTCCCTGCCCACAGGCCTGAGTCCTTCCCTTACTGGGCACTTGGCTTGCCCTTTTTGGCCTGGTTAGGCTTCAGGAACATCTGTTGTTGCTGTATCTTCTGCCTTGACCAAATCACCACTGTTTTTCTCAGCGTGGAGGCGCTTGTAGTCAGTGTGGAAGAAGATGACATAGAAACAAGCCATAGCACTGCAAAGGGCAGCCAGCACCAGCACCGGAACTGCAAGGAAGATACACTTTTAGACAGTGAATTCACAATGCCCCACAGGTGCAAAAGTCTAGATATCAGCCCCCCAGCAACTGCACAGCCTGAGTGATCTCCTCCCTTGAGGACAGCGTGTGGCTCATGGTGGGGCAAGGCTAGTTTGTTTACAGCAAGATCTTGTGTCATGTAACACTGGCATAAGAAGTAAATTTAAGTGAAATGTGGAAGGTTTCCACGACTCAAGTCCTGCATGACCCCACAGGCTGGAGGTCTTACACAGGTGCACACAGTATGTTTGTGGGAGTGTGTGTTTCTGTGTATATGTACAAGTTCATGTGTTGGGAGGTGGTGAAGAAAGTTACAAGAAAGACTGAATCAAAACACTTGAGCTTCATAAGAGAATAGGCCCACACACATAGTGCTTCTTGTTATGTCATCTGGGAGCACTACGGATAAACTTTAATCAAAGAAAAAATTGTGTTGAAAGAACCTTTTCTGAAATTAAAAAAAAAAAATCTAAAAGCTTATGCAACAAAGTGTGGAAGTAGCCACATTCTCATTCCAGCATTGTCTCAAATCAACATCTCCATGCCTTTCTCCACAGATATCCCTGCATGTATCAGATGACAAAATGAGTAGAAATGGGTACCTATTCATGAGCTCCAGCTCTGATCTTATGAGATGGAGAGTTGCAGGCTTTCAGACATGAAGCAGTTGAATTGCTTTTTGGTGCAGTTATTTGGAAGCCTTGCTCCCTGCCAGCTAGTGGAGCTTGTTCTAGGGAGTTTCTGCTCAGCCAAGCAGGATATATTTAAAAGGTGTTTGCCAGCCTTTGTGTTACAGTGTGTCCCTGGGACTCCAGTGTCAGTATTACATAAATATGAACGAGCAAGACCAGAGTTTAGCCTGCAGTGAAAACACATCTGCGCTCCTGTTCATCTTAGTTGCTGTCCCTTCTCCTGACCAGCTAGGAAAGGAAGGGAAATGTGCAGTAACTCAGAACAAAGCTGTACTGGCATGTTACAAACCCAGGCAGCTGTGTATGCAAAAGCAAGGGAAGTCACTTTCAGTCAATGCATTTATAGTCTTGGTGCCCCACACTGCAAAGCAGCACAGGCTATGCTACGTGGACAGTGTCTTCCACCCAGAACAGCTGATTTCTAGCTAGGTGAAGCTCAGGTCTCTGCAGAGTGGCCATAAGAGAAATTTTAACCCAGAGCCAGTGACAACATTCATGACACCTTAGAAGTCTTCTAATTTCAATCTTGCAGGCCTGGTTTAGCAGGAGCAGCAAGGAGTGCACCATCAGTTTGGGAAAGGTAGTTGAGATACGCTACAATAGGAATCAGTCTTGCAGGCTCCCTTACAGTGAGACGTGGAGGAGAGTGGGTTATACATGGGGTGCAACTGAGTGTCCAGCATCATTTCTCAAGGACATACTTACTTGTCCAGTCCAGGGCTCCATCCTTGTCAAGGGCGCAGGTGGAGGAAGGATCCTCAGAAACATGCACAGTGAGGGATTGTAGCAGAATCATTAAAATCACACCTTCAATCTGGCTGTGGGGAGAAGCCAAAATGGAGTCAGGGTGCCTGCCTGATTCATCAGTGCTGCAGATGAATGCTTCCCCTGCTAGAAAAAAGTGAGGCCCCTTTCTGGAGCAGGGTCCTTCTAGCAGAGAAAGCTGTTGCTGGCTTCCTCTGGCCCAGGCACTTGGTTAATTGTCCCTTACTCACAGGGTGTTCAGGTCAGCCTTTCAGCACACTCCCAGACATGGGGCTAACATGGTAGGACCACTATATACTCCCTCTGGAGACAGGCAGAGGTTGAACTATAGCTGTCCAGGAGCTGAGGCTTAGACACTGGGCAGAGACTTGGAAATATCTCTCACTGCAGGGTTGAGGGTGGGAAAAAATCAGGCTATGACTTCAGCCTCCTCTTCATTCATAGCTGTCTGGCAGCAGTAACAAAGTCCACAATAAGTGGGAGACAACAGCCTTCAAAGGCAGTGTCTAAGGCCCTCTTTGGCTGATGTTTCTTGCTGCTGCAGCTCCACCTGACACACATACAGGGCAC
>NW_010304742.1:16197-17234 GCF_000700745.2 Antrostomus carolinensis | reverse complement strand
TGCAGTCCACTGCCAGCCTTAGGCATGTACATTGATCATGGGAAGGACTGTCACTGTTGTGACCAGCAGCCCTGTGAGTGATGAGCCCCATCTTCCTCAGCAGAGCACTGAGACCTGACAAGTCCCTGTACTGCCATGGGAATGGGTGCCCCTCTCAGGCACACAGACCCCATCTGCTTCAAAGGTAGGTAACACTGGGCGTGGTTAAATCCCACTTTATGCCAGCCAAGGGAGACCTTCATCTTTTTTCTTGCTTTTCTTGTACAAATTCCACATACTCCCCCTTGCTTTAAAAACTAGCTCTTCAGCTCTGTGGCTTAGCCAGCCAGCTCACCCCTTGCTCTGGTCACATGCACAGACACTAGAGGGAAGTTCAGTAGCATGGCTAGCATTGATGGCTATGCTCTTTTCTACTTGCACCCACACACCTCTGTGTATATGTGTTTGAATCCAAGCCCAGCTGTCAATTGGATTTAACCTGCCTGCTTACCTTGCAACAAAAATCAGGCCTGTAGATGTACCCTCTCCCACAGGGTAGGAGCATTCCACAGCCAGCTCCATGGCAATGGGGTAGATGGCAAAACCGAAGAAACCAAAAAGTGAGCTGCTGACAGCCAGCATGATGGCCTGATGTCTGAACCGAGAAGTCTGCAGGCAGAAAAGCAACACCAAAGCCACAGTGTAAGCACTGCTGTGCAGAAAGTCTCTGAATCCATAACCTGCAGGAAGTCCCGAGGGCTCACTGGTCTTGCCAGTACCTTCCCTACCTATTCCTGAAATCTTTCTTTTACCTCCAACCCTCTAGAGCCAATAAATGTCTACTCAATCGAGATTTATCTGGTGACTATGCTTGAATGCAGTACTTGCACTCCAGCCCCACAGGATTAATTTCTCCAGGTTCTGCATTCCACTCCTGTCTGGCTTCAAGTATCCCCCTTTTCTGCATCTCCTTTGTCTTGTCCTCATTGAAGAACTACAGCTGACCTAGGCACAGAACTAGTCCTTTCTGCTACTCTTACACTCCTGGCAGCCACCAC
>NW_010304742.1:13063-16166 GCF_000700745.2 Antrostomus carolinensis | reverse complement strand
GTTCATTTTTCTAAGACGGATATTTAGCAATTCAATTTTTTTTTTGAAAGAATGGTCTCAGGGCCAGTAAACAAACATGGTGATCCAATATAAGAAGTAAAATTATGCCAATTTATTTATATCCTGAAGCAGTCTGTCTCAGGCTCCACTATGACTGTGAAATCCTCAGTAAAGTGTTTTTCTTTAAAACATTCCTATCCCAGAGAGATAATCCCAAAGCATAACATGTCACTTAGACATCAATGACATCAAATGACCTTGGTTTGAGTTGATGATTTATCAGCTGGCAACAGAACTAAGCCCACAGGTATGGTGCAATGCAAGGGAGAACTTACCACTGCAAACACAATACTGGCAAGTGCACTCAGACAGAAACAAATCTTGGTGGACTCTACGAACTTCCTTGTCTGGTCGACATACAGGCCTAGCAGGAAAGCACCCAACAAACCACACACTGTGAACAAAGCACCATTCAGGCCAGCAAATTCCTGGAGGGCAGAAAAACAAGTAACTGAGCAACTAGAGCAGTTAGGAAAGGTTTTAACGACCTGTCTGCCTGCTGCTAGTGGGTCACTTACTAAGGGAGGACAAGCTTCTCTGCCCATTGCAATAGCTGAAGCCTCCACAGGGCTCTGAGTAGCAAATAATGGGGCCTGGGTGCTGCTACAAGTGTGTGCGGACAGCAGGGCCACAGCACTCCCAAGGTCTCAATGGATGACAAGACTGCACACCTGGCAAGGGAGGCTGGGTGCAGAGCAACAACAGTTCCTTGGCATTAAATGCTCCAGCCCAGGCATGAGACTGTTCTTGGCTCCTCCAAGGGCAAATGGGTTCCGTGTCCACACTGGTGGTAACAGGTCCAACTGCCTTAGGATCTGCTCCTGTTTATAATCCTGCTCCTGGCCCTTTTCTTACCAGGGACCTGCACTGGAATAATGCCTTCCACAAGGCTGGCAGCCCCAAAGCATGTTAGATGAGACACTGCATTGCCTGGCTATAGCAAGGAGGTCTAATTAGAGAAGCAGTGAGCAGTACTTATACTAGGGCACACGCTCTGCGTTTAAAATGTTTCCAACAGAGGAACTCATGGGGATTCAAGGAGCAGGACTGAAGTTCTGCCTGCCTGAGGGGAAACACAGGAACTGGGGCAGCCCCTTGCTATTCCAGGGAGAGAGCAGGAGGAACCAGCTGTCCACACATTGTCATCAACTGTAACAGCAGCACCTGGCATGTGTCATGTGAAGGATGGGGAAACAGCTGCCACATTACCTATGACTTCCTCTGCTGGCCTGGCTTCATGTAAGACCCTGGCAAAGAGGAAAAGGCACTTGCAGCAGCCTGCTTTCAGCTTCACTCGAGGGCCTGTGTGGGCCCCATCCTACTGTGGGGAAGGTGTCAGAAGGCTGCATAGACATTAGTGCTCTGGAGTGGCTTAGAAAAAATTCAATTTTTTTCTTTCCTAAAAAGTGTTTGAGGCTTTTCATTTGCAAATGGGAGCCTGGCCATAGGCAGTAATGAAAATACAGATCATCTGTTATACTGAGAGATTGACTGTGCTCTGCACTGATGTACTGCTTAATCTATATTAGATAATGTGAGCAAGTAAGAAATGAGACAGTGCAGCATATTCAACTGTCTTCATTTTGTTTCAAGTCTCTTATCAGGGAAAATAATTTTAATTGTATCATAGATGATGTGGACAATGGGGAAGAAAGGAGCAATACTCACATTTGAATACCCCTTTTCACAAAGGATCTGTTCTAACAGAGCTGAAAAGCAGGTGAACATCCCAATTCCTCCTCCAAAGCACACTGCCAGGATGATGTACGGCTTGTTTCTCAGGAGCTAGAGAAAGAAGTTAATGTATCATTTAAACAAGTGGAGGGAGAAAAAAAGGCCTGTCTGTGACAGTAGACTTCAGGGCCAATGGCTCTGACACCTCAGTTGCAAATGCTGACAGGGCAACCCTGTGATCACTAGACAAGTTTTGCTCTCTCCTGTCAGAGAGAGGACAAGTTTAGCCAGAGGACAATTTACAATGGGGACCATGTAGGGAGGAAGGATCTCTTCAGTGCCCAGGTTCTTCCTTCACTTTGCCATGTGCTCTCCTACCTGTTACCAAATCTTCTCAGAAGACTCAGGCTGTGTGGTCCTCTTGGAGGAACCCAGGTGCACCCATTAGAGCTAGCCAAATGGCAGCCAGCCCACAGCTGAATGGTCAGATAGCATCTCTCTCAGCTTTGCTGTGAGCAGCTTCCACTCCCTAAAGAATGAAGGGATCCTGGTCTTCAGGGAGCTCTCCACGTCGGGTTTGGTGGAGTGGAGTTCTGAGCCTGCTTTGTCAGCAGATTCCCCAGCATATCTCTGTCTGGAAGGGCTGTATCCCCTCACTCCAGCACTGGTCTCTCTCTGTGATACAGCACTTACCATTTTGAGCCCCTTAAGGAATGGTTGGGAGGTGGAGCTAGTGGCACTGGCTGAAGGAGGTGTTGGAGGAACCTTCTCGTGAATCCCCACAGTTGCTAGAGCACAGGCTGTTACTGCTGGGACAGCATAAACACCCAGCTACACAACACAAAGTAAAGATATGTTACCAGTCTTTCCAGCTCCACTGCCTCCAAATAAATAAATCAGCTGGACCCAATCAGCTCAGCTGCCAGATTAAAGCAGTTTTCATTTACCATCAATGGGATGTGCTTTCCTTCAGGAACTAGTGCAGGTGACAGCATGTTTGCTATAAGAATACCCAAAGGATTGGCTGTAAGGAAATAAATCAGAGAGACACTTTTTTCATGCAAGCAGTCAGAATCATGTGTCAGCCCCTACTGTCAGTCAGCACAAGAGCTGCAGTGTGCAGCAGAGCAATGACTAAGGACAGAACAAGGCATATATAGGGAGAAACCAGAAGGGGAACATTTGGAGAAGTTGACTGTGTGGTCCTACTGTTGCCATATCTGTTCCCTCATGTGCATGAAGTCCATTCTATAAACCCATTTCCTTACAATCTCTAACTCCTGTAAACTGGTTTTTATCTATGAATTAGTGTCTTCACCCTCACAAGGTTGTCTCAGTAAGTGCTGGGCTGAAGGGACAAAATGAAGAT
>NW_010304742.1:12674-13032 GCF_000700745.2 Antrostomus carolinensis | reverse complement strand
TTCCTGATGGTCACCAGGATACCACTGGTCTTTGCCAAAAGGGCATGAAAAGCAGGAAAACACTACAACAGCCCTCTAAAGTCACATTAGGTCAATTCCTGGCACCTTCTAAGCCAATACATTTCCCCGCTAAAGCCCAAGATGGCATACAAGTTGATCTTTGCTATCAACTACAAAAATCACATGGCAGAAGAGAATCTTGGGCACTGTAGCATTTCTGCTCTGTACTCAGGAAAGTATTGTTTTATGACCTTGCTGAAACATTACCTGCTTCTAAGTACATGGACATAATTAAACAACAATTTCCAAGGAGATGGATTAAAGTTTCTTCATTGGGGTATAACGCATCTGGGCATTG
>NW_010304742.1:686-12641 GCF_000700745.2 Antrostomus carolinensis | reverse complement strand
GAAATGCTGCCTGAAAACTACTGTCAGCTGTTTCCATGAACTACTGGCATGCTGAAGCAGTTCCAAAAGGTATGAATGAGGGGTGGAAATGTGAACATTGGGCTAAATTTGAAAAGACAAAGTGAGACGATCTGAGTAATTACTGGGTTTCAGCCACCTCTTTCTAGGGAAATTATATGAGGCTAGGCTAAGAATGGAAAAGAGATCACTGGAGTTAATCAGTATGGTCCAGGGAGCCTGGTGGAATAGGTTGTAGTACTCTGCAATGGGACTGTGTGTTTTGTCGACAGCAATGCTGATACACTGAAACTCTGCAAGGTGTAGAAAATGGCAGCTTGGGTTTCCACTATTCCTTGTTCTCCAGTTTTATTCTTACCTATAGTTAGATCCATTTGGCCCTGTAAGGACTGAGGACTCTATGTAAAAGAAATGCTCTTTGGCTGCTCTTGCTGCTCTCTCACTTAAGAGCAAGCTGTCTGCAGGCTGGGGTCCTTCAGGGCTGTGAAGGACGAAGTGCCCAGTGGTCCCTTGTAATACTTGTATTGCACCATACTGACAACAGAGCTCCTTCTCCAACAGGGAAGGTGAAGCTCTACCTCAGCCCTGGGAAACAAGGTGAGCCATCAGGTCCACCCTATTCTAAGGAAGACAGTGAAAAATGAATTTATTTGTTCTTAGACGATAAATCCATTCTTGCTAAACAACAGAGCCCATACCCTGGGTTTGCAGCAGCATTGGGAAAGCTATATAGGAGTGCTCCTACACTTCCCTTTTCCCCATACCTACCCCTTTCCCACAACTCCAAGGCAGTGGGGAGGGAAGGCAGCTGTTGGCCATTTTAAGGGAAGGACAGGTGGGACTCCCCAACATGTGTACTGTGATCCCAGAAACAGTGAGCCAGCCCAGTTTCTGGGGCACCTCTCAAGTCCTTGGGGAAAGGAGGAAGACATTTCTTCTGGCTGCTGTGGAAAATGTCACATGAAGGGAGGAAACAGGTCTGTCAAGTGCAGCATCCTGTCTCTAGCAGGGCTCAAAGGAGCCAAGAGAGGAAAGAGATTAGAGCAAGCATATCTGCTGCCTCTCCTCCAGCTTCCCAGCACTTTGCAAGGCAGATGTACTTTCTGAGTGGGTAGTACTTCTGCATTTAGCATCACCAATGTGTTTGTGTGGCCAGCTGAGTATATCTGTATGTGCCCACATACCAATTGGGAATACATGCTCAGCCTTGCTACTGGGTGAACTGGTGGACAAAATTGCTGCAGCAGCCTCACCTCTATCCAGTTACAGAATGTGAAAACTGTGACCACTGGCATCGCATGCAATTTGAATATTTCCCTAACAAGCTGCAGAATTGAGGCCACTCAGACTTTAGATTTAGTAACATTGATAGCTGTCCCCAGCCTCTATGATATTTAGGGAGGGGTGATCAACTTGTCATGGCAGAGAGGAAGAAAGTTGTGAGCCTGGGCGGCTTACTTTAAACATTGCACCTGGATGTGACTAAGGCCCACTTCTTACTCCACAGCATGGAAATGCCTGCCTGTCTTGAAGGCACTGTTTTTTTGCACATGGTTATGAGACTCTTGGGTGGAGCTGTATTTGTCGAGCCAAATGGCTGTAGTACAGAGGGTTTCCTCTGCCTGCTCCCTCTGAAAGACATACACACGCTAGCAAGTTCTAGGAGGCAGCAATATTACTATGTAGTTATCACTTACACATTGATGCGATCATATTTGCTGTTGCTCTCTGGTGGTCTGGAAACCATAGTGCTGCCAGTTTTGTTGGTGAAAAGATGATAAGGGGCTGTGCCAATGCACAGAGACATTGCCCAATGAACAGGTACCAGTAACTCTGGGAACCCAAGCTCAGGAACTTCAGGACACTGAACATCCGGATGATGCTACCTGTCATGTTCAGCCATGCACTCAGGATCACCTGCAGCAAGCAGAAACAGCTAGGGGTTGTGTGCTGAGGCCTGAGGGACAGAACTTAATGCAACAGAGTAGGATGAGCAGCATCTCAGGACACGCTGGGTGTTAGTAATCACTGCATGGAAAGTTGCCTGCAGACCACCCCCACCCCTTTGAGCCACTGCAAGGTGCTCCTGATCCAACAGCAAGTTACCTGTCTACTTAGGGAGCAAGGTAGCTGTCCTGGCCCCATATGAGAACTACACCACAAAGTAGCTTATGCAAGACAGAAGACACGGTCATGGAATTGATGAGAAATCCAAAGTTCATTAATTACACTCTGCTTGCAAGTTTGCACCATCGCCCATATTTTTTTGTTACAATCCAAAGATCATGGCAATAAGTAATCCAGCATACAGATCCTGAAAATGCTCTTGTTCTATACCACTAGCATGCTATGGAACATGCAGTGCCATATTCCATAACAACGCTTGCGTCTGGGAAAACTGTGTAGAGATCCCAGACTGGCTCAGCGCAGACCAAGCTCTAAACTGACAGGGGTCCCCAGCTTGCACCCTGCCCTGCTGCTCCTTAAACAGGCCCTGCAAACAAAATAGCTGTGCTAACACTTTTCCACAGCACACCCTGGCCAGTTACAGTAAGCTCTTCAGAGTCAGCTCACAGCATCTGTCCCTGTCAGTTGGCTAAGACAACAAAAACTGGAGGAGGAAAAGGCAAGTAGGGATGTAACATTATTCTGATTTTTCTCACTGCTCCCCACCTCAAAGATGACGTGACAACTATTACTGATATAGGACAGAGCTTTCAACATGCTTATCCTCTGCAGCATTTGGCAAAACTCCCATTCACAGTATGCATGTTAGTGATTTGTGCAGCTACTACTATCTCTAGGTGAAACACCCTGAGGAAAACAGAATAGTTCAACTCACAGAACATCTGAGTCCCACACTGTCGAGAACCCATGTTGCCACCAGACCAAATGGGATTGAGATGAGGAGGTACACTATTGACAGCCAGTTGACCATCTCCAGGGAAATGTGGAAGTAGGCAGCTGTCTTATCAGCCACAGGAGCAAATGTCAGCCACAGCTGCAGAGTAGAGAACAAAGATGTGTAAGCATGAATGCCTCCACCTGAACAGAAATTCAGCATCCCCTCAAACTGTCTAACTGAGTTGTGAAGGGGCTTTGATATCTTAGTCTGTCCTTGAAATTAGGATGTTAAGACTGGTAAAAAAAATTCAAACCCCCAGTGTCTGCAGTTACTCATACTAGGACTATTTTACCACTGATACCATCACTATCTTGGCCCAGGGCACCCCATCCATTTCACTACCTCATTTCCAAACCCCTAGTCCTTCTTCAGTACCTTTTTCTTCCTCCAGGTTGAACATGTTGGCTCAAGATGCACTTACCTGATATAAACCACAAGCAATCCTTCTATGCTAGCACAAACAAAACAGAGGCTGCCATCTTCTCTCTGCAACTAGAGCCTCTTAAACTCAGCCTAGTATTTACGGTTGCATTGGTAACCCTTGGATGTGGCCTTTTAAGAACAACTTTGCTATCTGTCAACCAAGAGAGACATTATTCCATGCTGTGCTACACACACTCAAAGGTTAGGAAAGGGCCTAGAAATTAGCATTATTCAATACATCAGAACACATAACAGGCAAACACAAGAGGTACTTTAATAACTATCCATCTTATTCTTCAGTGCCATTACCTGAAAATATTCCTCTAAACCTTGTTTTAGGCACTGGTTCCATACGGTTGCTGTCTACTTCTCGTTTCTTCTGGGAATGACAAGGCCTGCTTTGATCCTCAAATCAGGTCCTGAGATCATGCCCACAAGAAAGACATGAGGGTACTACCCCAAATTTAAGGATGTTTCTGTGGATTCTTGTCAGGGACCAGTTGGAGAACTCTGGTTTCAAGCCTGGTTTGACACAAGTTCTGGATTTCTGAGAGGCAAATAAAGGTGCATCCACACCAAGCAATGAGATACATGAGAGAAATTTCTTTATTAAACAAGGAACAAAGTTGTGTGTATTGTAACATTTAAGTGAGCAAAGAAAGGTGGAAGAATAGAAAGAGGAAAGCTCGAAAGAGAGGAGATAATATTTAAAGGTGGAAGAAAATAAAAGAGGAGAGCTAGAAGGAGAGGAGAAAGCAGAAAGTCTCACCACCCTGGGTTCCAGCAACGAGCAACAAAGATTCTTCTTGTATTCTTTCCTGACAGAGATGGAGTTGTCTTATTTTTTTCTGCATCATGGATCCAGAATAGCGGGGATACCTCACTGATGGCCAAAGCTGTTGCCTTTTATTTGCTCCAGTTCTTAAGGGCCTTCCCAGTGGGTGGAGGTGATTAGAATAAGCATGCAGACCTAATCAGTCCTTCCAGATGATTCTGAAAATAGGCCTAGTTCACAAGGTTCTGGAAATAGACTTGGAGGTCCCTGGTGATTGACAGACCCCAGAGAAGTTCTCTTTTGACATTTATTAGATGCACAATCATCTCCTTCAGGCCATCACCATCAGTGGTCATCAGGGCGTATATTGGAGTTTGGAGACAGGACAATACTCTACACATCCTGCAGAGCTTGTTCCTTATCAGCAACTCCCCTTCCCCCTAGGTCTCCCTTTTCATTATTCTTACCAGTCCCCTTGGTCATCAGAGTGGGAGGGTCAGTACAGAAGCCTGCCTTTGTTTGCTTACATGCCTTTGGAGTTGTCTGAGGCATATTTTTAACAAAGTTCTGGAGTATTATTTTTTTACCTGTCTCTTACAATTCTTTGTGAAGGTGCCCTCTCTGGTGTTTTTCAAAAAGACTGGCCTAAACTGAGAACAGATTACAGTAATGTGGATGTAAGCTACTTCACTGTTAGAAGATGATTTTGCAGCTGCTGAATACTGAAGATTATGATGTTTGCTGAATGTGAACAAAAACTTAAGCTTAAGTTCCTACAAAAGAACTCCACCCACTGTATGCTTCCAGGTACCCTACCCCTCTCTGCCATCACAAGCTTCCTCTTCACAGCCTGCATCCTGCAGACAGCATCAGCTGTGGCATTAACGTGCAATTGAAAAAGGCTTGGGTAACCACAGAGGAAGACATGTCCCTATACTCTGCTACTTGTTATTTCCAGTATTCCTATTTACTTCGTACATTCTAGAGACCATAAAACCTACCACATTAAATGGAAGCAGAAGGGAAGATGGGCTTTTCTTCTTTCTTAGTGTCACTGTGTGAGAATAGCCACATGCAAATAATTGTTTAGCTAAACATTTCTCCTAGCAGAGATGCAATGAGTAAATGGCAATAACAGGTAAATTCTGAATGTATTAGTAGTGTCCAAGCAAAGACTCCTAGCATCAGCCCTTTGCTCTTCTCTTGAAAGGAGAAAATGCCAAATCTCTTGCATTCAACAGGAAGCTCACATCACCATGCTGGGCTTATACCACCCATTTGAGATCAGTCAGTTCTGACAAGGGGTGGATTTGGTGTTTAACTCAGCTTCTGCGATAGGGTGGATGAAGATATTGGGTGCTGAAGGAAACAGTACACAAGGAGGCTATTCCAAGTCACTAGGAGACTTGCAGCAGACTTCTCATAAAATGAGCTTTTTAAAAATTCCTTGAAATAATATATTACAGTCTAATAATGTTACCATCTTGTCTCAGGAAGAAATTTCACCCACGTCTCTTTTACCAGAACTGATCTCTATTAGATTGGGATGGGATGTTTAATGTTAATGTAACTGTTTAAATGTTACAAGTACCACTAAGGCATGAGTATTAGTTTGATTACAGGACACTGAACTGCTGCTTAACAAAACTCAGCTGTCTGTTTCCAACAACAGCAATTCTCAGTTCCTCACTGCCTTCCATATGGGGGTGGTGGTGGTGAAACACTGTACCAGGAAACAGTGTAATTAAAGAGATGACACATTTTGTAAGCCAGCTTCAGGTACATTTTTGTCTCTCTTGTTCCACCACACAAGATGCTCACCCATGCATGACATCATTAGGAGAATCATGCCACAAGACAGAGCACAGCATTTTGTGTTCAGACGCTGTGTGCACCTGCAAGCTGCAGTGCAATCTGGTATGTTTCCATTAGACCTACTAAAACCATTCCTTGCTGAAAACCAAGCATTAAGGCTGCTGTGTATTTCTGTCCCGAGCAAGAGCTCCAGTTCTAGCATATGTGTGTGAGAGCACAGAAGGTGGGAAGCTGCAGCCTGTCCAAGCCTGGGTTTGTTCTTCAAAATAGGAAGTGGGTTTCTTTACAGGTCTGGTAGGAAAAAGTATTTTTCTGCCTCCATTCAGGCAGGTTTTGTTTACTGTGTGTTGCTCTAACAGAGAAATTAAGAAGTAGGCAACTGAGCTCGAGGTGTAGCTGTGGTCAAAGTGGCTGCCAAATGCCCCTGCAACAAAGAGATGGCACTGTGGGGTTTTGCTAACACAGGGAAACTACCATGCTAAAGAAGTGAGTATGCTACCTTATGCTTTTGGTTTTCCCAGCTACAATGACTTCAGCCACAGTAGTTAGCAAGCTCTTCTTCTGGGACCTAGAGCCTGTATCCTACATATTGTTACTGAAACTCTACACTGACAAAGACTGCCCTGATACACGTATCCTCAAGCAGAACAGGGTGAGGATGATGCAGTTCTTTCCTGGTGAGGTCTAAGCCCTGTAATGTCTAAAGACACAGAATAGAGACTGAGAGAGGTTTCTCTCTCCTCCACTCCACAAGGGCTATTGTCTTAACTCACCTTTGGCACACCAAAAACAGTATCAAAGCTCCCTATTCGAGGTGACAGATACAGGAAGAGAGATTATGTGTGGGGTTAGAGGATGCCAGCCCCGAAAAGCTGATTGCTGCTTGGACAGATGAAGGAGAAACAGACACCTCTGTCCTTGCAGCGTTGTCTACACTTGTTCAGTCCCTGCACAAGCCTCACTTTGTGTCAATATGCCCTTGTGATCTGGTCAAGCTGCACCCAGCTCCATGGCCTGCGTAATAGCACAGACCTAGAGCCTCAGCATGAGGTGTCAAAGCCATCAAGGGAAGTCTGTGTTACGCACTGCACTGCTACATCCACGTCCACACATGCTCCTTGAAGGCAGCTCAACGGATGTCACAACAGCAGAACTGTGAGAGTCCACCCCCATGCCAGTGTCTCTTTCTGACCTGCAATGGTAACAAGCAATTTCCATTCACCCACTGTGGCTTATGTCCCTTCTGAGACCTGTCAGGGATACAATTAACCAAAACCTTTCAGCAAACTTTGACAAAATTTGCAGCTTGGCACCCCACAGCCATGAATGCTGGCTTCAAATGCACCCAGCTCAGAGTCCCACCCTCTGACTGCTCAACTTCCTTGTGGAGTCCAAACAGAAGAACACAGCTGGGTTGCTTAATGAGTTGGAGAGGATGATGCTGGAGGTCAGCAGGAGTCTACTCTCTGGGCCATAGCACAGTTAGGTCGAGTAATTTACACAGAAGCCCAGGCAGAACCATTCAAGCAGGGACTCTTGCATCTGAACACTGAACAATTACAATGAGCCCAACCCCTCGATACTTGGCAAAACTTCCTTCCCAGCATTACCTCACAGATTTTGCATTATTTGTTCTCAAATGACAGCTCCTACTGCAGTATCATTGGCCATGGTCACTCATGTTGTAGATCATAGTATTTGATCCTTCAGCATCCAGAATGGAATTTTCCCTCCCTTCAGATATGCATCTAGCAGGATGTTGAAACAGTTGTCACTGTAATAACACACACCATTTCTTCTTCAAATGCAGGAACTGTAGTTCCCACACTTCCCTCCTGAGCTCAAGCCTCAGAAGCACATTCATCTCACTGTGATTTCTGAATTTAAAGGTAGAAAAAGCTCCAGTGTATGCTAGTCTGGGCACGAAGTCATACCCAGCACACACTCTTCCCTATAAAAACTTGTGCTCTCACAGTGGGCACAGCAGCTGATAAAGAGGATAGAAGGTTCCCTGAAGACATGCAAGCCTGTTCTGGCTTGCACAGGGGTACAGCTGCAGCTCCCACTGCTTTCAGCATGAGGCAGGCTGATTGGGTAGCCATGCCCCATCACTAGAAGAAAAAGGTGGAAATGTTTTCCAACTAGAGTCTATTTATATGCTCAATTAGGAAAGCCCCCTCCACGTCTCCTTTAATAATGAAGAATGTGGGACCACCAGTGAAAGCAAGTGCACTGAAACTCAAGCCATCTGACTGGTACCGATGTTGGAGGGGTACTGGCTCCACTTTCAGCTCTCCCTCCCTTTGCTTTAACTTTCTTCTAGCTGACATTTTGTTTCACCTTCTCCTGCACCCCCCAGAGACTGCCTGCTCCCTTCCTCATTAATTGCAGGCCAGCTTGAGCACTCCTGTAACCAAGAACAAGTTACAGCTGTTCTCATCCTGCCCCCATTTCTATGCTTCTTTTTTACTTTCTGATACCCTTGTAAACCCTTAACTGATTCTCAGATATGGATCTGGCCTTCTTCCTCCCAGAAGCAGCCCAAACCCTCTAGTTTTCCTCCTGCTCACATTCCCCTTCTGTCTCTATCTTATCCAGGTTCAGTTCCTGTACCCTACAGCCTTTACTGTTTTCACTCCCGCACAGACCCACCAGGACCTATTTCACCTGCAAGACCCAGTTTCCCTCCACCCAATCCAAGGGAGACGAACATTTGCCCTCCCTCCCACTTCTGCAGGAGGTTACTGGTGGACTGTGAGCCACCAATTCTCTACATGCAATGTTAGCATGGCTGAAGGCAGAACTCCATACAGATGCTGTACTTTGGTAAGGAATAGGTGCAAGCTGTAGAATGCAGCATAAATAAACACGGTGCCGATGCCCCAGAATTTTCTGAGCTCAAAGAACAGTAAAGATATATTGATCCATCACACATACAACCATGTGCAGCCCTGCTGGAAGCAGTATCAAAAATGTTTTTAATCAAAAGCAAGCTCTTAAGCAATGTCTGCCCTCCTCACCAACAAATCAAGATTCTAAAAGTGAAAGGCAAAATCATTTACAGAATGGGAAGTGAATGCAATCAGGCAGGGTGGAAATTAAGCCATTTTGCCAGGTCAGTGGTAGTACTAGATAGCAAAGGGGGCCATATGGAGTGCTCTTCACTGTCTTGCATATTGTATAGCTGTGCACAGTGTAGCAATACCCCTGTAATACCTTTTTATGTACAGATTAAAAAGGAGAAGCCAAGAGGGATGACTTTAAATGAAATAGGACCTTCTGCTTTGTCACAGGCACAGCTCACCAATCCCCAGTCAGGCACTGGCTGCAGCAGCTCTCCCGGTCCCAGCATGTTCTCTCCCATGCACATAGACACTGCTTTGAAGGCGAGGTGATGTAGGATGTCTTTCTGAGACACACAGGCTTCCTCCTCCTCCCCTGAGACCAGGCTATGAAGTCCTTACACCAGACTCATCTTCAAAGTCAAAAGGGCCACACAGTCTGGAAGTTAACAGTCCCTGGCCACAACCAAAGGCACCCATGCTGACACAGCAGCCTAGGAAGTAAGGACAGAGGCATGATCTTCAGAAAGGTCAGATCCCCACCTACATGTCACTTTCTGCCCCTAGAGCTCCCTGGAGGACTAGCAGGACACAACAACCAGGCAGCAGCAGCTGTGTGTGCATGCATTATCTACAGAGGCATTGCTGGAGCAGACTGGTGTGGGCGAGAAGCATGCACACCCTGCCCTGGAGCACGCCAGTCTCCACTTGGGCAGCTCTCCTTCCTTTCCCAAGTACACTAAGCAGTGGTAGAAGTCCTCCAGGCTAGTGAGTCAGGAACCACCCTGCGAAGTGTGAGACAGCTCCAACTCTCTGCTCCCAACCTCCTCCTCAGCATGCTCATGCTGACAAGCACAAAACAGGGCAGGAAACACTCTCAGCTTCATTCTTATGTGCATTTCTCTGTCCCCAGCACTAAAGCAAGAGGAAGTTCCTCCTGTGAAACACAAAGTTCCCACCTGTTCAGCTTCACAGGAAGGAGGTGACAAGAAAGGAGGTATTTGCCTCTGCAGTCTCCTGTTATGGCAGCTGTCAGCACACCATGAATGCTCTTAACCATTAACTCTTCAGAATAAAAAACCCACACTCAAAACCACAGCATCAGTTTGACAAAGCAAATCTGGAGAGCAACTGCAGGCATAGTTATGTCACCCCTCACCAGGAGTACTGCAATAGACAGCTGGGGAATAATCATCTAAGTTTAGCTGTGGTCAGAACAGCCTCTCTGCCCAGGACTTCAGGTAGCAAGCGAATTATACTGATGCCTACTTATGGCCTTCTTAAGATAAAGCAAGGATCTCTTACACTGCATTGTCAGAACTACTAGAATAGCCAGATGTAGGAAATGAGAACCAAAATAGTACCCACTTTGTACAGTGGGGGGAGACAGAGGCTTTTTAAACACAGACCAATAACAGAGATTCAAGTAATAGGCTATTTACCATTGGTGTAAAAGCCCCCCTTACCCCACTGTGCTCTGCTTGAAGAAGGGATTTCACATCATGATGTGGAGCAGGAGGAAGTGGGGAAGATTGCTCCTTTCATCACTACATGATCTGGCCTGGCTTTGCTCAATCATAAGCCTAAAACAGCCTGAACTAACAAATATTTCTTTCTCACTCTGCCATTGCTGCATGACCAAGTGTGCTTTCTTGCAGTTGAATTGCTCCTGCCTTGTCTTCTTAACACTAAGAGTCTCTCCCTCTCAGGATTGTCTCCTGTCTGCCACTGGTAGTGACACTGAAGGCCACGAAAAGAAAGCTGCACATGTGGATGGGTAAGAGTGGGACATCATCCTGGAAGCTTGCTCCAGCACATGAGGTGATCTGTTCTTTCCAAGTCAGACAATTTAAAAGTAATGTGTCCTTACCATATGCATTTTGCCAATAGCCTAGTTGGCAGGAATTAGGAATACATGGAACTAAGTGCTGCATGCAACATCTGCACAGGCATTGAGGACATGACTTGCAAGGCAATATTCACAGCACAGAACTGGAAAGTTAATCTCTCAATCTTGTAACTTCAGCAACTAGCCACTTTGATTTCATGGTCTTTCAACCGCTCCCTCGATTTTAATGTGATTTTCATCAGGAATATTTAGGAGAAACTTGAGCATCACGAAATGTGTGGTTTCAACTTTATACATCTGCTATTCCCAACCTTTGCAGTGGCTTAGAAACAGTATTTCCACCTAAGGTATTTATTAAATACCCAGTTTTGAAGTGGTGAAGTTCTGGCAGAAGTTTATACCATAGGAAAGTAACACTGTAGACAGTCCAGAACTTGGCAAGACACCAAGCAGACAGGTAACAATACAATTTTTCAGAGCTACAAAGTTTTCAGCAACATGACTAGGGACACAACTAGGTACACTTGCAGAGACATTGAAAGGACTTTCTTACAACCCTCCAGTTTCACTATTCAGGTTTCAGCAAAGTCAAAGTCTGACAAGACATCCTGGCAAGGTTTTTGTACAGCTTCCTTCACTCATTCTGTCACTGTCCACTTCTAGCAGTGTGTCTTTTTTTCCTGCTACATAATGTTCTTGTGCTGTGCCAATTTAACTGCAAGCAAGCAGTGGGGGTTCACATTGCTTTTCTGCAGCACACTTTTTTACACTCTTAAAGGATACACTGATTTTCCCTTGAGAAGGCACATTCATTTGTTGTTTTCCATATACAGCCAATTCTCACTATGTTTTTCCATTTCTTTACTCCAGCACTCTTGCATCATGGAATACCTAGTCTTCCCTCCCAGCATTTAAATGTTTGCAGGCTGCAGTGCCTGGTCTTGGCTAGCAGACAGCCTGCATTCGCAGCATGGTAATCCTCAAGTACATGAATAATTCTACATGAGTCTGATAATTATCAACAATGTCCTCAATGACATGCTAAGCAAAGATACGGGCTTCTATCTTGCATACTAGGATTTGGTAAGGGGAAACTTTATGTGTTTAT
>NW_010304742.1:0-665 GCF_000700745.2 Antrostomus carolinensis | reverse complement strand
GCAGGTGGTATGTGATCTGGCATCCCTTTTTTCAGGTCTTTCCTGCAGGCAGCAAGAAGTTCACAGACCGGTATGTTTAGTGCAGAATCACTCCTATATTGCTCTGCATGTGCAACAGATCCCAAAAGGAAACCTACCTGCTCCTTTTTCCAACCAGGCCGGCAATAAGGCAGAGCTAACTCCTGCTTCTCTTCCCAAAGAGTTTCAACACTGTTGTCCTATTCTTAGGTGTGAAACATGTGACCCTCACAGACACTGAATACTTTCCATTCCTTGCCACAGCCTATGGACTGGAGTCAGCAGCAATTTCAGCTGTGCTACCGAACACATTTTGCTCCATCCCAGTCTGATGGAATGCTTCAGTACTTCCTGCCGTGCTCTTCTCCGTCACACACACCTTCCCACCTCATCCTGCCCATCCCCTGCCACCACCCCTCTACGACCCGGATCCCACCGGTCAGAAAGGGAGGTGTGCAGACCAAAGCTGTAACCAGAGAAACAAAGTTCAAAAGGAAAAGCCGCTTATAAGGTCCCCAAGGCACGGCCAGGCTGTGGCTTCTCTGCTCTATACGAGGACAACTGAGTCCCAATGCTCCAAGGATGAGGGGGTGGATTTGAGACAGGGCATTAGGGCAGAGCCCTGAAGATTGCCTGGCTGCTTCTAG
>NW_010304741.1:67309-91451 GCF_000700745.2 Antrostomus carolinensis | reverse complement strand
TGGTCCCAGTGTGGGTCAAACCACCACAATTGTTTTTAAGCACTTAATATTACACAAAGATGTGAACATTCCAGAATTATTTCTGCAAATATATAGAGCTGACTACTACTTACTAGAGTCCATAGAATTTTTCCACATGGGGAACTTTGGCTGAGTAAATTAATTCCAAAGTCCGAAGTTTGTAACAAATGATGAAACAAACCAATGCAATGGCGCTGTGAGACTGGTCTTGACATAAGGATTGTCACTGATAAATCCAGCTTTAACATGCTAAACAGCTCTTAAAGAAAACAGATTGACTTAATGATTTTGCAAATATTTGCATTAAAATGAACATTACTACTGAGAAAATTGTTTTGTTAATTTATTCCAACTTGTAAAATCCTTTAGGTATTAAAATGTAAATATTTACCTAGCCAGGAGTGCTTTTCCTAAGTCTTTCTTCAGACCAAAAAAAATCCAACAAACTTATACAACTATTGTTTGTTACATAAAAATAGGAAGCACATTGGAACATTCAGCAAACCGCTCTCAGTTACCCCAGTGCAGCCCAGTAGGTTTCACAAAAAACCTTTAGACAGGAACCGGCAGGACAAATTTAATTGTATTTGTGTGATATTCTTTAACTGGTTTTCATACATTCCAGTTTCATGTAAATATATCCATGTAGAGCTAATGCTGTAGTACAGGTAAATGTTTGAGACTCTGCAAAGATTAAAGGGATACTGTTAACCTCACTCGCCTTTACCTGGAATATTTCCTGGTTTTTTTTAAGCTTTTATGTATTTTTTCAATAATTTAAGAGGAAAAAAAATAATTAAAATAGCCCTTTTTCTGGCAATTCCTTGTCATTTGAATGCTAAAAGACACAAACATGTTATAGGAATTTTTTTTGAATGCCGTAGCCTTGACATTGTGATACTAAGTCTTAAAATAAAGGAAAAAGGAATAAAATAACACCTTGAACCTCATTTCAATTCAAAAGAGAAAAAAAATCCCAAGCTTGTTAACATCAATAGTATGTGCAAATATGCAGAAGGTAACAGCCCCTTGGTAACATTTTTCCCACAGGAGGGAATTCCAGCAAAGTTGTAGGCTATGTGCAGATACTTTATTTTCTAAACAAAAATTGCATTATGCCAAAAGACATATACATTTCAACTACTATTAGAGTGTAATTAAATTATGTTAGTTATCTTTGTTTGTAATACAAGGAACAAGATTTCTGTTGAAAGCACAAGGCACTCCTCAGTTAATATCCTTTCATCTCACTAAGTGTCACACTGTAGGTGGTCTGCAGTGCTTTCTTTATACAAAACTTTTCACAGGATTATTTGCTTGATTCAATGCTACTTTTTAGCTTTTGGGTCAAGTGAAAAAAATAGCAGGAAAGCCACAAGAGGACAAATTCGCCTTTCACTTACACCATGTAAATCCTGTTGAATGGGGAAAGCAAGACAAAGACTGAATACTGTGCCTTTGACATAAGGAGAAATACAAATATTTCATGAACCGGGCAACAAATGCCTTTGAAATTTGCAACAAAGTAACAATTTCAGTAAAACTGCAGAGCCTATTATTTCCTATTCACTGAAAACATATGTTGATGTTTTTGCACATCAGAAACAATCAGAAGTCATTTTATTTCTTATTTCAAAGACTAAAACAGTAGCTTACTTTTTAATACACAACCAATTGTTACAAAACATCTGGTGAGCTGTACCATTCATAGTTTATAGGCAAATTCTTTATTTAAAGGCAAATTGGAAAATTTTATACTTTCTTTTCCCTGCAAATGTAATATTTCCTCAGCCCCTGTAGAACTTCTTTGCTGTGCTTACTCACTATTTCCATGCCGCCGGTGGATGTGGGTATTGTGTATATGTCTTTAAAAAGAGAAAACAGATTTTCTAGGACAAACTCTTCCTCTCTCTATCTTCACTTCCTACCTCCCTCTTTTCCTTGCACATCTCCATATCACATTTTACTCCCTCAGTTCACCACCCAGCATGCCACACAGCAGCCTTGCCAGCTTGCACTGTACAGATATTAGAGCAAAATCTTCCACACATAAAGAAGAAAACTAATGCCATGCCAAACACTTTCAGTGTAAAATGTGAAACCACTTTTCTTTAAGAAGAATAGTTTTATATACTCCAAGGTCATAAATGCTAAGACATATTACCCAGGTCTCTCTTGCCATATTGAATCTTGGAAAGTTTTCTGCAATATTGCATTTGCCTCATATATTCTCATCCTGGAGTCAAGGATTCTCCTGTCAGATGACTGCAATTTCAGAACTGACCTGCCACCTCACTGGTCAGATGTGCTGAAGTAGCAGCCTCCAAACTTGCAGACAAACTTATCGATTGCTAATTATGTCACTAAACCAATTATCAAGGAATAATTCAAGATGCCCAGCCGACACTTTACAATTGTCAAGGCCAGAAGGGCCAGGAGGTACGAAATGTCAGGTCTGTCCTGACAAGAGGAGCTGACATTGCAGGTTACTGCAGCAGTGGAGGGGACACCTTGTCAGACAGCAGCACACAGGGAGCAAGGGAGAGGGCACACACTGCACAGTGTCAGACTGACAGATAACCCAGAAAAGAGTACAGGAAAGCAGATCCGTGAAGTGAAAGTATGGGCTCAGTAATCCTCCAGTAGCAGAAAGAAAAAAATTCCGAAGAAAGATGTTAAAAATTATTCCTAAACAGGAAAGTGCAAATGGCACCAGATCCATGTTTAGTTGTAACATGAGCAACAGAGGATGTGGTTTTAGTAAAGACAGACGTTACGTAGAAGGATGAGGCAACGGTTACCTAAATACAGCAAAAGAACTTAACGTTTCCCGAAGGCCCAACTTACAAGTTGCGCCATAACCCAAAACTTTAGCAATCAGCTCAGATATGAAAGAGTTCTACTATTGACAATTTGCTTTTGGTACCTTCTGAAACAGGTACACATCAAGTAATATGAATTAAAAATGAGGGAAAGTAGCAATGTAACCTAGAATCCACAGACATATCACAGCTCATAACAATATAGGTAAATTTGTGGTTTGCAGGAATATGCATTTGGTAGATTTGAATGTGAAAACAAGGAACATGAAAAATAACTGGAAATTATGTTATAGGTACCTTAATATAAGAGGAAGACCTTGGAAGAGATGGTTCAGTTTTTTCACAGAATGGTGGGGGTTGGAAGGGACCTCAGGAGATCATCTAGTCCAACCCCCCTGCCAAAGCAGGTTCCTTACAGCAGGTTGCACAGGAAAACATCCAGGTGGGTTTTGAACATCTCCACAGATGGAGACTCCACAACCTCTCTAGGCAGCCTGTTCTAGTCCTTCATCACCCCTACAGTAAAATTTTTTCTTAGTCTGGAACTTTCGATGTTCCAGTTTTTGCCCATTGCCCCTTGTCCTGTCACTGGGTAATAATGAAAAGAGCCCGGCCCCATCCATTTGTCCCCTGCACTTCAGGTATTTACAGACATTGATAAGATCCCCTCTCAGTCTTCTCTTCTCCATGCTGAAGAGTCCCAGCTCTCTCAGCCTTTTCATTCAACAAATGATGCCAAGAAAGGCCAAGTATTTCATGCCTTTTTGCTTTCTGTTGTAACTAAAATGGCAACTGACACAACTACAACAACTGACAAAGGTAACAAAAATTGGCTAAAATGAGGAAAGAAAAGTACTTAGGTAACATGTAAATCAATGGGTCCTGTGAAACTCACCAAGAGATGTCTGGAAAACTGGTTCATACAATTTCTGAGACTTTATCAGTTATCTTTGGAAATCTGTAGAGGACCTGTGATATTCCAAGTGTCTGGAAATTGGCAAACACAGTACAATATTTTTCAAACAGATGCAAAAGGGCATCTTGGAAATAATAGGCCAGTTCAGTTTTTAAGTCCCCTTACAGTAATGGAACAAATAATTTCCTAAAAATATGCCAAAGAAAGAAAAAAAATAAAAAAGATAAAGTGGTAGCAGCAGACGTATTTGTGAATTTCCAACGCTGCAAAAACTAATCTTATTTCCTGCAACAAGAGGTAAATCTGTTTTGCAGTTGAGGGAAGGAGCATGGGGAAAGGAAACTAGTAAATGTCACATAGCCTAACATTTGTTAACATATAGCTTGACTTTAGTAAATCTTTTGACACTGCCTAGTATGATAGTCTCACAAGTAAGCTCAGAAATCATCTACTGTAAATGCTGTAAGGTGAACACAAAACCAAATGCAGAACCAGACACAGAGTGATTATCAGTGGTTCACTGTCAAAAAAAAAGGATGCATCAAATATGGTCTAGTACTATCAAATATCTTCCTGAATGACTTGGATGATGGAGTAAATATACATTACTGTATACATACACACACAAAAGAGATGGAAATACATCAATATGTTAATATGTATAATGTGTATCTGAATTAACTGCAGGTAATAGTAGTTGTGAAGAGCTGGAAGCTCAATTAGCGGTGGGACTAAAGTCCAGAATGTTTTTTTTTTCAGAAACTCGATGCAGATTGCAGAAGATCAGGATGTGATTAGATAAGGACAATTACAAAGCTTATAGGTAGGTAGAAATAACCAATTGCATAAACACAAATAGAGAATGAAAGGAAAGCATGGTTACAGGAAAGCAAAAGCAGATTATGAGTCACCACACTGAATTTTTGCCAAAACCTAAACCTCACTTTGGACATACTGGCAGAAGGAATCACTCCAAGGCATCTGAAGTTGTTCTCCCACTCAGCTTGGCACTGGAAAGGCATCAGACAGAGTCTGAGTTTGTGTCCAGCTTGGGGCATCACTTTTCAAGGAAAACATGAGCTTTTGAGTAGATTACAATCAGAGATCTCTCCACAAAAGTGGAAGAATTGGTGCTGTTTTATATGAGGGAGGACATGAGACGTCATCAATTTCTGCAGAGGAAATTATGAAAAAACTTCTAATGTTGCAGATTGTTAATAACTACAATAGATTACTTTGAAAGGTTGAGCTATCCTATCACTGGAGTTACTCAACTTGTTGGACAGATACCTGCAAGAGAAATTTAAGCAAGTTGGAGCTGACATGGGACAAGGGAATAAACTGACTTGTTCACATCCATTCCAACCCCACTGCCTGTGATTTTGTACCAGGGTTTGACAGTAACTACTTACATGGAATTGATATCTTCTTCCTTATCTGTAAGCGAGTGTCTGATCTTGCCTGCCTGTTAATTGTTTTGTTCATTGTTTTGTTAAAATCTTAGCAATTTTTCCTCTGTTATGTTCATATACCATGTAGACACCATATGGACTCCTTTATTCATGGAAGAATAACTTTATTGACTTCTCCAACCCCTTCCAAAAGAAGTCTGAAAAATAAACAATGTAATCCAAAGCATCCTGAGCAGCACCAATACACATCTATCTGGTTCTCAGCCTTCACAAAGACAGGCAGACAATTCTCTGATATGCCAGGAGGGTGGCTGATGGCTCCATGGTCAGGGCTCACCACTATTTCATTTCTTCTTTCCTTCTTGCCTTCATTTGTCCACCAGCTCTATACCCATACAACATGCAATGAGCTATCTGGGGTGAAGCTGACTTTTCTTTTCTTTGTTCACACAGTTGCTAGCAGGACAACTCCTGTTATAAATTCCCAGGCACTACAAATAATTCATTATTATTGACCATATTAATATTAATATTTTCTGTTTAAAATTACTCATATGTAGTGATTGCATACATTCCTATTTCCAATTTGTACAAAATATACATGGAGAGAGAGAGAGATGATATTTGATCTTTTCTAAGTAAACTATTTGCAATATTATTTCAGATTTCCGGACATGAAATAATGTGTTCCTTCTATATGAAGTACAACATTGATTTGGGGATGGCAGAGATAAGGGATAGGACAAGGCTTAGGTCAGTTGTTGTCCTTCTTAAGTCTTCAGTGAACTCTTCTAGGGAAATATTACTCTACTTGGTATTCTTATAGCAGACAGATATTAATTCTTATCTTGCATCCACCTGCTTATCTACCACATTACAGAGGGGTCCTGCCCACATTTAATCTACTGGTTAAATGCCAGTTTAATTCGTCTATGCTGTAGGCCACAAGAAATCTGTTCAAAGGACAGCCCCTCATATGCACACCATAGTATAAACATTTTAATGAAAGAGAATTTTTTGTAGGAGGAAAAAAGTTCCTTTGCTTTGAAAATAATGAATAAGCTCTCATTGAAATGAACCCTTTATGTATATCTTTATGTTTCTGATCTGGCAGCTTTGAAGAGCTGATATCATCAGTTTTAGAATCTGGAGTCTGGCCACTATTCTCTGAAATATGCTTTACAATGGAAAAGACCATTTAAAAGCAAGTAAAATAATACAGAGCAAAAAATTCAGGTACTTTTCAAAGCTTGCAAACTTTTTATTACTTTGCAGCCTTTTTTCCTGACATATGAAGCATTCCATGTCTCACTTACCCATACCACTACCCTGCTACTCTGCTGCTGCATTTATCATACAAAAGCTACCAATGGCAGAGTTTAACTGCAATTTCATTTTTCTGTTGGAAACTGTTTAATTCCCACCGTGTGATACTGTGCAGTTGTTCTTGCCGGAGCTTACACTGCATCATCCCACACTGGTATAAGTCTGACTACACTGAACCCAAACACAAACTCATTTGTGGGCTTCAGCAGACATAGGAAATTTTTCACTAATAGTGCTCATCATTTACACAGCATTTCTCTCAGGAGCCGCCTCAGTTCATAAATTTAACTATTTTCTACAAACAGAGGAACTGAGGTAGCAAGCCTCAAACATTGACCACTGAATTCAAGGGGAGCAAAGACAGTGCTTTTGAATCCTTTGACCCATGCAGTTTACTTACCCAAAGCTGCAGCGAGAATTGGAGCTGGAGCCCAGATTAAAGTACATGATAATTCTGCACACAGACTGTTACATGAACACAGAGGGCAGCTTTTCAGATTTTCAGCCACAGCACTCTCCAGCCCACCATTGGTGCTAATAGTCACTGCTGGTTCCTGGCTGGGCTGAGGAGAGCAAATCCAACCTCCCCCTGCAGATCCCCAGCGCTCCTTCTCCCGTGGGAGATCACCTGCCTACCACCACAGGGCTTCCAGGCACTCATCACTCCAAAACTGCCCCAGATGAAACTTGAGTCTCAAAAAGTAAGAGTAGATTTAAACCATCCAAAAATGTACCACAAACTGAGCGGCCACAAAGGCTTAAACCATCCAAGTATTAATAGGCTTTTTGCTTATAATAAAAAATTCAAAATCAATTTCCTTCTCTTTTTATAATCATTTCACAGGCTTCCAAAGGAGCAGAATCTGTATCAAAATGTACTCTGGATGCTCTTGCAACTCATTTTGAGGGTCTTGAAAGGCATAGTGCCTTTCTGTATGTGCTGAAGAGATACATGTCAGAAGACAGACAGAAGCTTTCAAAAGAAGCCTTTAAATCTTCTGTGGAGCCAACAGGAGGCAAAAAGTGGTTCAGATATCTGAAAACAAAATCACAAGAGGCTGAAGAAAGACTTCTGGGGTGATCCATGAAGACACCACTGACTCCAGCAACCCACATTCTCCATTGAATTGCAAAGGCTCTGGGACATGGACTGTCCCCCTCTGCTGATGAACTGCTTGGTCGCAGCATGATTTAACATTACTGAAGGGCTCCTTTTCTTTCCACAATTAGTCTTATCCTATTGGAGCTTGTGCAAGTGGAGGGTCAGGCAGTGTGGAGCACAGCACTTCTGAGCTCACACGCTGACTACCCCACTCTCAGTACATCCCTTCCTCCCACTTACACTAAGGGGGAGGGAGCAGCAGGCAGAGAAGGTGGC
Source organism: Antrostomus carolinensis (assembly GCF_000700745.2). NCBI lineage: Eukaryota > Metazoa > Chordata > Aves > Caprimulgiformes > Caprimulgidae > Antrostomus > Antrostomus carolinensis. Next base: position 83,576 of record NW_010304741.1, on the reverse strand, counting down.
TCCATAAATTCAGTAGATCAGCGTTCCCATGAATATTCTCTGGATTTATAGTTAGAAGCAGCATACAGTCTTGGCATCACAGGAATTAGTCTCTGTGGTATGCAGTCCCCAAATTTCAGAAGTTTGTTGTGTTCACATAAAGGCTTAGCATAGTGGACACTTTACTTGCAAACAAGTTTAATAACAACCCTCTAATCCTGAGAGCTGATAAAGAGCTCACATACAGCAGGCTTCAATATAGAGCATTGTTCTCCTGTTCATGAGGTTGTTTTGTGTAACCAAGCTCAGCTCTGAGGCATCAGGATTCTGCTCCTGCTCACTAGTTTGGTATGAACCCAGAGATGACACATGGATTCCCATATGCCTTCTGCTCCACATTCCATAGCAGTTCTGAAATGTGCAAAAAACTTTATGTACTTTGCCAGAAAGGTAATAGGCCAGACACGGCTGGATTCATCTCCCATCATGGTGCTGGTCTCTCTATCTCAGCCAGTCACACCTGCCACAATTATGGGAGAAGCATAGGTACTGCCAGAAAGTTATTCCTCTCATCCAGAAGACATCTAAAACTGGCCATAGATGTTTCTTTCTTGCCCAGAAGGAGCATCAAGGCTCATATGTAGACATCAATATTTGGCCTCAACTCCACCCACTCTGCGTCCTGACTCCCTGAAAGCCCTCTATTTCTCTCCTCCACTTTGTTCCCCTTTCACTCAGCAGCTCCTGCAGCCTACAGAAGTATCAGGCCTACAAACATTGCAGCATGAAAAACACAAGGGAACATGTAACCCCCACAGCTTGCAACTACTTAGTGACATTTTCTTCCACCTCCCATGGGTAACTCATAGCAGGGCCGCTTTGTGCTCTGTTCAGCTCCTGCACACAGTCTGTGTCATGGGAGGATTATGGTCTTTGCAGGTAGCTCGTTTGCTATGTGCATCTCCACATAGGGTGGCTGACAGGCTCTGGGCACGGAATAAGATGGCTTTTTGTGCATCAGAGTCTGCTGGACAGTCTCTAGTGTTTTGCTTCAGCCAAAGCTCAATGTTACTAGCTTATTTATCTGAAGATCACTTCTATATGATCATGTAAAACCAAATTATTGTCTCAACTGCAGTAGTGGTAATTATGACAATAATGGATGTGCAGTGAAAAAGATGATCAGGGCTGTGGTCCCTGATGGAATAGCAATCTTGTTGGCCATCCTCGGACTCCCTGCATCTCTGCTCCCTGCAGACAGGCAAGGCAGAGCAGTCCAAGAGGCTGTGTCAAAAGTTGGAGCAGGATGGGTTCAGTCCTCCTCTCAAACATGGATGAAGCAAGCATGGCCAGTCACTCCAGCAGAGAAGACGTATCTGAGAAACAGGAAGGATCTGCACAAAAACCTGTGACAAGCTGATCTATCTCAAAATATTTTCTATAATTTTCCAGAAAGAGAAATGAAAAAAGTCCATTATGATCCTGGTCAGATACTGCTTTTTATTCTTCCATTGTTCCATTGGCCTCACTCAAACACTTTCTTCTCCCAGATTTTGACTAAAACTTCTCAACCATGCTTTTTCTTTAATAATACTTACTTACCTTTTTTTTTTTTAGAGCAAAAGTCTGCTCTTTTTACCCTTGCTTTACAAGGCAAATTTGGCATACAGTTCAGTTGCATATCCTGATGTCGGCTTATTGAAGGCAGGTGCACACTTTAATATATGTGGGCACAGAGACCCCCTTCCAGACTATAAAAGAATACTGGGAATATCCTCATGTGCAATATCTCTAAGTTTTTTATTCATAAACCTAAAAATATAAGCTGTTCTTTTGCCTATACATATTACAAGGGAGTGTGAACATGCAGGCACCATATTTCTACATCACACAGAGATGGTGTTAAAATGGCTCCATTAGTGTTTTTTCTAGGATATTGTCTTTATGTGACAGTAATGGGAAAAGGAAATGTTATTGTAAAGTTGCACTTTCATTGCTAACAAAAGAGAATTATGCAAGAAAATATAACATGGCAAAGTAGCTTCAGCTGGCCCAGCTGACATCATTTTATTTCGTCTCAAAAGAAGTGATACAGCATGCTGTCAGGCAAAACTCCTTCACTTATTAGTTAGTATTCTTATTGCATTAATAAGATACAATGGACAGTAACAGAGAACAATTATTATGTCTGTAATTAAATAAATATGGTCCACATGATGCTGTCCTCTGAGATCTTTAGTGTGGTGTCTTTTTTATTTTGATACATCTATATGTAAAATGAGTCCACCTGTGGATGTTAGAAGAACATTTTTTTCTTTCTAAAAGTCAAAGAAAATAACAGAGATTAAATGTTTTATATGATTTCATTCCGATTTTCTTGTTTGCATTCACTCAAACCTCTCGAAAGGCCAAATCTACACAGGCTACAACTCCATTCAGCTGACGTTGTGGCTGTGCCCTGCGCCAGGCCATCTCCTGGTCACATACACCAGAGACCTGACGGAGCAAGGAGCTCTTCATCTCCAAGGCACTTGTGTTCCTGTCTGTGAAAAACCAAGATATAAGGAAAATGGAAAGAGGCAGTGTGGCTGTGCCCACTCAGGGGTTCCCTCAGCATGGGATCAGGGTGCAGCTGGAAATCAGAAGTGTCCCAAGCTCAGATATGTCTGAAGATATTCAGCAACATATTTATTACTGATTCCCAGGGCATCTAAATACCTTTGTGAGCCTATAAGGGTATCTACACCAATAACTGAAACAGGTCAAAGGCATGACCTTGGGCACTATAATTCAGTTGCCCAACCTGCTAAATTGTTATCATGGCCTCTGATAAGGATTCAGCCCACACCATCTAGCTGTCCCCAAAAATTCCTAAAGTTTGGCAGTGAATGTGAGTCAGTGACCATTCCCAGGAGGCAGCAAGAAAGCAGCTCCCCAGGTGTAGAGGAGAAGAGAGCAGAACCACGTCTGCATCTGCTCTTTGGTAGGTATCCTCAGGCCCAGAGGGTGGCTCTGAGCACAGTCACAGTCTGAGAAATTAAAGGGAATGTGTTCAAAAGTGGATTTGGTATTCAATATTTGTTGGGTTTTTGTTGGTTTGGTTTTGGTTTGGAGGTTTTTTGTTTGGTTAGTTGGTTGAATTTTTTTACTGGGGATTCGTTTGAGAGCTAGGAGGTGTGACTGACCAATAAACTCCTACAGTAGAAGAAGGTTCAGAGGAAATGGGAAAGGACAATGGGCCCATGAAGCTCAGATAATAATGCAATTTATCTCAACACAAAGGGGACCGGAGGGGACCTTTGTTTTAGATAAACAGATATTAAGAGTTGAGTGGATCAACTAGTGGTGTAAATGTCTCCTTGAGTTATTCAGACCAGTATGGGGGAGCCCAACACAGAGAATAAAAACTAAGCAACAAAAGAATTTCTAAGAGAACAGTGGGCTTGAACTGGCTTCAACACACTCATTCCTTCCCAGCAGCTGGGGATGCCCAGCACTGTGACAGTGAGTCATAGAATCACAGAGTCATAGAATATCTTAGGGACCCATAAGGATTATTGAGTCCAATGCCCTGTTCCTTGTAGGACTACCTAAAATTAAATAATATGACTACAATTGTCGTCCAGACACTCTTTGAACTCTGACAGGCTTGGTGCCATCATCACTTCCCCGGGGAGCCTGTTCCAGGGACCAACCACCCTCTCTGTGAAGAACTTTTGCCTAGTGCCCAATCTGAACTTCCCCTGACACAGCTAATACAGTGAGCACATTATAGAGACCAGTAATGGGAATCACATTGGTATTGTGACTGAACTGTGTATTGCAATTGCTATATTTTGCAAAGTGTGAATTACATTAGTATTCTGTTTTCAGTATATTTTGTATCACTCTGCTAAATCAGAAATCCCGTGTAACATCAGTTACCTTCAAATCACTAATTTGATATTAAACATTACACCCTCCATGAACTGAATATCTAAAATAAGCTGGTCAGAGAGTATTGGACTCTGTCAAGAAGACCATACCTTTTCCTTCCACATAGCAAAGACTGCAGCACCATGGAGCACCCTCTCTGAATTTGGGTATCAGCTGCCAAAATGCTTGCATTCTTAATCCTTAAGTCATACTAAATAGGGAACTGGGCTTTTAAGTCCCCTGTGCACAAATACAAGTCATACCTGTAGTCTTTGATTCAATAATCTCTTAATTCCAGTCAGTTTGCCTATGGTCACATCAATGCTGTGTTGTGTTCTGGTTCAGATGATAATCACTTTTTGCCACCTTAGGAGGCTATTTTTCGCCTTCTCAAATCCAAACCTACAGGACAGTACATTTCTCTTAACCCATGGGTTGTGACGGCAGCCCATTATAAAGTCCTGTACTTCATGGAAAGCACAGGGCTGTACACAGCAGATCTGCCTTGGATCTCTGCCAAGGAGCAGCAGGTCCCTGCTTTAGCCTAAAACTTGTACTAGAGCACAGACATACACTCACACAGCATGGACAGGAGATGAACTTGGGCGCCAGCCAGAGCTCAGACCCAGGCTGACTCCTTAGCTGAACATACCTATGATTACCATACCATTGCATTAGATCAAAACCAATAAATTTCAGCATAAGCATTTCATCCTACTCTTAGAAGATTTTGAGGTCATCAGAGGACTGAAAACCAGCAGAACAACCTGTTTATCTAGAAAACAAATGGAAAAAAGGGCTGCTGTACAACTGTCAAACTTCAATAGTGCAGCCATGATGTACCAGCTTACTTCCTACCACATCACTACTGTGCTTAAACCTCACTGTCCACTGTACTGTACTAGACTCTTCTGGTAGACCCTTGACAATATCAACTGTCAAAGAATGGGCTTTTTAAAAAAAAACAATGTAGTTCAATATTAGTTCTTCCACTGAAAATTGCAGTATTCTTGCTTATGCACCTAATACACACAGTGGACTCCACAAAATGTTAACCCCTGCTTCATCACTATTACAACACAGCAGTTTGATGGGAATGTCTTACTCAAAAAGCTCCTTTATGCCCATATCTATTTTTTGCATTCTTTTCCTGCATCCATTTTTTTTTAATGGTAACTGAATAGGCATGTGTAAACAATCTGTTATCTACTTCAGTGCTAGAAAGTTGTTTCACTCTTCCAGATCTCCAAGTGTAACAAAAGGAATAGCAAAGACACAGAAATTCAAAGTGCTTATTTTTAACTATCTGACTGGCAGAATCAAGATTGGAAAAAACTGTTATTGTGTACATGCATAATTCATAAGCAAGAAAAAGTTACATCATTGATCTCTTACCATTGATACAAAATGCAGAAAATATTTTGTAGGTAAGGCTACCTTGTTGGTATCTGGGCTCCTTAGTGATGTTAGAAACTTGTCCTTTGAAATCCTTTGAACTGTCTATTTTAAACTTTGTGCTATAGGGGAAAATGCATTAAAGCACAAGTCTATTCCAAGAAATGACTGTAAAATCAGCACCTTTTCACTCTGTTTATCTTCTCCATGCAAGTATTCCGAGACATCTCTTCTTCCATTAGTGATAATGGGAGGTTTTTTCTGTTTTATTCCTTTTATCACTGCAGAGGTGGTGCTGGTAAGATAGCTATACATCATTAACAGCATTACAAAGCCAAGCACTTGCTCCTATGTGGAGTAGAGCAGTAGAAATACAAACTGGAGACAGTGGAGCAGCATAACACAAGTAGCTTAAAGGAGAGTTTTGCCTGAGCAACATTTATCCTGGGGCTGAGGAGGTTCAAGACAACCAGACTAGTTTAGCTTTCACTCCCCTTGATTTTACAGATTTTATTATCAGAGAGAAAAGAAGCATCTTGTTTCTTTGCAAACCAGGAAGTTTGCACCAGAAGTGCAAACACAGAAATATCTGTGTTACAATAATATAAAATGCCATGAAATCCCTTTGATAATTTTTCTGATCAAAGCTAAACACTCAAAAGTCAGGCCCTAGACTGTCCTGTCACCAAAACACTCCCACTGCAGCCCTGCATAGAGAGAGAAATGCTTACAGAGATGATCCCACTTCTGAGCCAGCAGAAATGTCAGGTGACAACTTCATGGGCAGCTGACTCAGCGCAACATCCCATTTTCACTAAAAAGAGGGAATTTTGCTCTTCCTCTCTGTTAGCACTCCTCTCCCTTCCCTTGTTTTGCACTAATTATTTTCCCGCAGGGTGGGTGGTTACATCAGTTCACAGAAGGGCCTGATGAGCCAGCACAAAGTAAACAGCAAGAAGATCACCAGGAGTGATAGAGGAGGGTGGAGGAAGGAGGGACCTTACACTGTCAGCAAGGATAAGCTGTTAAAACATTCACTACCTCTCAGGGAACCACAGCCTAAATTAGATGTGAAAAACTGGGCAGTCCCTACTTTCTTCCATTGACTCTGGGAAGATCCTAGAGCACTGGCTTAGCTCAGACATCCAGCTTTTAGACAGCTATGCTCAGGTGAGATGAATCCCCACTAGGAGTACTTAAACTGCCAAGGTAGAGCAGATTTGCTTCATTTCACTCAGGGACAAATCTTTAGGCCCTTTTCGGTCTGTATTCAGGAGCACGGCAGTGATGAAGAAAAGAGTAAAATGTAAATAAATATTTATAGAGGGCTTTGGGATCTTAGCCTAATTCTGGGGCACTTCAAATGCAGTGCAGGTGTCCCCAGTAGGACACTCAGAGGCCTGACTGTGAACTCGCATTTATTTTCACTTATTTGTATTTTCATATATATTTTTACAGGAAAATAAAGTCCATACATTCAACAGAGTCGAACAAGATAAGAGAAACAAGTCCACTATTTCAAAGGAGAAGGCCAGTGCCAGGAATGAAGGCCTGCTGACTGGCATAGTGTGTGGTAGGGCCAGACATTCAACAATATTTACACACTGATAGCAGGTCAGATAATCCGTGAGAGATGAAAATTTGTCCTTTTGACTACTCCCTTCAAAACCACTGGTCTGTGTTTACTGATCTGATTCAAATGAGATTTCTGTGGAAGTATTGGTGGAAAATAAGGGAATGAAATATAGCATCTTTTGTAAGTAAATATTTGCATTACAGACTTGGATTTTCTAGAGATGGAAGAAGAAAGAACTGCATGTCAAACATGAACCTCTTGAGGCTGTCTCATCATAACTGCCTCTAACTTGCTGAGAATCTTGGGAACTTGGACTCATAAAAAGTTGTTCAAGGCATTTCTATGCCAATAATAGATCCACAAAAAGAGCAGCATGTCATACATGAAATGGAAAATACCAAGAGTTCAAATACAAAAGTCATGGAGTTCAAGTGAGCAGAACCAGAAAAAAAACAGGTCCAGGAAATGCAACAAGCACATCATGGAGAAATCAGTCTTTTTTTCACCATGGTCCAAGTGCAGTTAGACTGCCATTTTGAGGAATTAGACAGATACTACATGATAAAGTGGATTGTCCAGGAAAGCCTTGTGTGGTATTTTGTGTGACTCATATAAAAACTGTTTGCAGGACACTGATTGAAAATCTCCTGTGCTGTGGAAGATACATAGTCCCAGGGTTCCACAATTCAGGCTATATGCACAAAAACACTTGGGGTTACCTGAATCAAAGGGGGCAATACTATTGAAACTCTTTCATTTGATGCTAATAAACCATTGATACTTTTATTGTTGAGCACTGCAAATATATTTTTCTTTAAGCACAGTCTTTTAAGGGAACTGTTCAAAACATGCTTGGTAAGAAACATTTTTCTTGGGTTTTTTCCAACCATTCTTACTAATGTGCTACATTCTTCCATCCATTACCTTAGGAATAGGCAACGCACTTTAATCTAGAAGGTGGTTTCCTGTCCCTTGATGATCTGGTTCTTTAGCAAATCTTTCTGTGTTAAGTTTTGGTTTTATTACTGACTGACTACATTAGGACTTAAAAATTTTATACAGCCGAACTAGGTGTGGTACTATTTATAAATCAAGGGCGAGTTATGCAGTTTTCATAAGGTGGTTTATATTGCATATTTGAAATCTGGAGGTGTTTCAGGAATGTATCATAAAACCACCTTCCATAAACTGTCTCTCAGGAAACAGTAATGATAACAGAGGCAGACAGATCTCACTTTAAACAAGTTACCTTGTACCCTTGATTTACTAAATTTCTGGAATTTTTTTTAACCAGATTGAAAATCTTTCCAACTTTTTGAAGTCTTATCAGCTGAGTTTTCAGAAGATTCACTTTAGTGCTAAGATTTCCAAATACTCAATAACTTGAGGCTATATAGCCATATAAATATTGCCTCATAAGTTTTACAGATTTATGAAAATCCTAATTGTATACCATATACTAGATAAAAGTAAAAATAATTGCATATATAAAATAATAAAATTACACATATTAATTAAGTTGACAGACCCCAAAATGGTGAATTTATAACTTTCAGAAAAAGATTTGACACCTGTGCAATTTAGTGAACATGAACTGTAACTTTTCTGGATTTTACCTCACTTCTTATTTCCACAGAAAAATGTGCAAAGCTTCATGGCTGCCAACGTGGGTGTCAGAAGCCTGAAAAGGGTGAAACAAATTGGAAAAGTAGAATGAAAATATATAAAAACCTGTAAAATTACTATGTTCCCTGACTGTAGGCAAGAGCTATATTTAGATCTGGTAACCATAATAGGACAGTGGTCAGAAGATGAAGGACAAATTTCAATACATGTTCATTACTTTAAAGAAATTACACCTTGGAGTAAGCCTTTTATATTGAAAAAGTACAGTAGTAAAAAAAAAAAAAAAAAACAAAAAGCTTTTGTATAGAAAGTAGTTTACCTCGTCTGTATTCTTCTGTGTTCATTTTGCTGCTGTTGAATATATCTGTGTAAATAAGAAATACCTTTCACAGCTGAGATTCTCCACTTGCTCCATCCTCCAGTGAAGTCAGTTCACAGCATAACGACTGGTTCTTGTGTGAAGCAGCCCTGGGAGAGTTTTATTTTATTTAGTTATCCTGAAATATCTTTCTTGCTTGTTCATTACCCAAGGTCTAATAAAACCTGTGTAGCATCTGACATTTATCTCACTTGGTGTTTTTGTGGAAGACCTTGAAGACCCAGAGGAATGCTTAGGAGACCACAGATAAAATGCAGATATGTATTTTTCACAAAGGAGCGTTTCTTCCAACTGCTTCCTAAGTATTTGAGTGTAATGCGTGTTAATTGAAAAGAAGTACACAAATAAAGTACAAACTAAATTATTTTATTCCTCTGCACAATTCTAATTCCCTCTTTTTAAACTGACGTCCTAATCATCTTGACTACACCAATATCTATTGAAAATCATTTGGATTTGTTACATTAAATACAAACACCCATAAACCAGAAAATCAGCAGTAATAAAAATAAACTTTTCCAGATTCTTGTACAACAGATAGGAACTAGTCCTTCAGGGAACTCTTTTTGTGTAATTGTCTAGAAAATTACATTATGGACTTTAGATTATAATACATATATATAAATACAGCTTGAAATTAATATTTTATAAGACACAACATGTCAATGCTGCTTACAAACACTAATAATGAGATAGAAACATTTTTTAAAAAAAGCTTAACTGGAACTGATCCAACAGGTTCAGTTTCCATCTTGATGCACTTGATGTGGAAATGGAACAAATAGTAAAATGTACAAAGGAGGTGGTTTACCCTCCCATCTCCTCTCCCAGCTCTCAGCCCTGTCTCCCATGGGCCAGTTCTGAGGTTTGGTTTAGTGACTTGAACCAGAGGGGTCTGACAGGAGGCAGAGCCAGCTCAAGGTAAAAGTCAGGAGTGGATGGCAAAGAACGAGGGGACAGTGAGGAGCTGAACTCTTGCCTTTTGGGTAGGGTGGCCATCCTCCCCTGTGAAGCAGTACCCTCAGCTCTCTGACGCTGTGACAATGCTTATGCACTTCTGCACTAGACCTGAGGCTTCAGAACTTAGTTCCAAAGTGAAATCAAAAAGACTTGTAGATGCATAACTTAATGAAATTAAAATGCATTTCAGTCTTAATGTGCCTTACAAAGAACTTGGTAGCCTATACACATAAAGATGTCATTAGGATAGAGCAGGGACCAGAACTAAGGTCACCTGAAAGCTAGTCCTGTCCTCTGGCTGCTAGGCCAGAGTTATGGTTGATCATGATTAGGACTAGAGAGCCTAACACAGCCAGACAGGTTAATCTTGCTGCATCCAGCAGAGCCCAGAAAGGCTATGGAAAGGACTGGAGGTGGTGGGACCTGTCCCTGCTGTTGTAACACTGAAGTTGCATAGGGCTCCTGGGTACAGGCAAGCTTACATGTGATTGCCAGGTTCCAGCTTGATATATTCCTCTCCTGCCTCTTACCTCTGTGCCATGAGACATCAAAAGAAACTACACAAGAACTAAAGTGATGAACAAAAAACAGGTACTCAAAACCAGGGAATCCTTTCCCAAAATTCAGAAAAGAAAAAAAAAAAAAAGAGTTATAATCTCTTCTCGAGCTTTCATGTGATGATTTGGGCTTCTCCTGGAGAGCTCAGGAGGTGGAGGAGGAAAAAATCACAGCTGTATGTCTTGTCAAATCAGTGGTGCCACCACGCAGCTGAGAGGACTGTGACTGCAAGTATTCTTCCTCACCCTGTGGCTATGTGGAGGACAGCTACACTGCAGCCTGTCTTGGATGCTGCTTGCTTGGCAGAAGCCACTTAACTTCTGGGTACAGTGGAGGACTCAGCTGGGCATCTCCCAAGGAGCTGGGGCTCCTATCAAAAGGCTTTGGAGTGTTTTCTGTCTTGGTGTCTCTGTGTCACTCTAGCATCAGGGCTTGTTGCTTCCAAGGGGATGAAGAACTGGGGGTTAAGGGGTGCCTGGTATGGTGCAGCTCCACGAGGTGAACACAGTCATCAGAGCTGTGGGCTGGCAACAGGGTCCATCAAAAACCCCCAGCCATGGCCAGTGATGTCACAGAATCACAGAATGTTAGGGATTGGAAGGGACCTCAAAAGATCATCTAGACCAAACCCCCTGCTGGAGCAGGAACACCTAAATGAGATTACACAGGAAGGCATCCAGGCAGGTTTTGAATGTCTCCAGAGAAGGAGACTTCACACCCCCCCTGGGCAGCCTGTTCCAGTGCTCTGTCACCCTCACTGTAAAGAAGTTTCTTCTCAAGTTTAAGCAGAACCTCCTGTGTTCCAGCTCACACCCATTGCTCCTTGTCCTACCATTGGGCATCACTGAGAAGAGCCTGGCTCCATCCTCCTGACATTCGCCCTTAACATATTTATAAACATTAATAAGGTCACCCTTCAGTCTCCTCTTCTCCAAGTTTCAGATGGGCAGTGGGTGGAAGACACAGCCATGCAAAGGACACCTTGCTACAAAGACTGACCATGGCTGGCCCTATGTGAGCTATTGGGGCCGGGTTGTGCTGCTGGTGGACGCAGGCCCTGCAATTGCTTTCATTTGGCTGAAAACACAAAAGAGAAGAAAGGAGGCTTCATAAATAACTAGATACTAAATATGTAACTAAATACTTTCTGAGAGTTTTCAGACCTAAGGTCCCATAGACCAGGTTGGTTAATGAGAAAAATGAACATAAAAGCACATAATCTTGAAGACTAGGCCAAGGAAGTGACTGAGGCAACAAAGAAAAAAACTTCTTAAAAAAAAAAAAAAAGCAAGATAAATGAATGTGCAAGGTTGAAAGAAAATGTATCCACCCTGTCTCAGTTGAAGAAACACTGGACATCACCAGACCCAGGAACCCTAATAGAAAGAGGTCTATAAGAGAGAGAAGACAAATGAAAGAAAGGTGACACAAAACCTGAGATGTAGCACATCTCAAGAAGCAGAAGCATGTGACTGAAGACTGCTTGCAGGGAAAAAACATTAAGCAGCGGTGTGCCAGATGCCACGCAAGGACCAGGTTATGACATAAGGCAGCTCTATATTGTAAAGAGAGAGAATGCCAGAAGTGTGTTATGAAGCCGAAGTCCTTAGGTACAGACCAAAGAACAAATGTTCCCATCACCTGGAGGACTCATATCTTCTCAGGTGAACAGTGGAGGGATTTCTTCACCAAAGAGGCACTCCATCAGCCACACTTGACCACATTTTAGGTCTACAGAAGAGCTTTTCATAGAAACTAGCTTGGAAAGTAGCAAACATGAGGCAATTCCGTTTTACATACAATAGGATTTTGAAAGCAGGTCAACAATTCAAGTGTGGCAGTTTAGAAGGGAAAAATAATGAACCCCACAACTCTTCAGCCTATAAAGTTTTAATAAATGGGACAGCTATTTTCAGGTTGTGTCTAAAGGATGCCTTTAGGAAAAGCTGTTGTGTGGATAGACAGTGGCACAGGCAGAGTACTGGCAGACTACCTTGAGATAAGTCCCAAGCCACAAACTGAGAGAAGTAACATACAGAGAAAAAGCCTGAGACACAGTGAGGCCCTACATGGGGGCGATGCCTATGAGCAGGTAAGGGTTGGGGAGGGGTGCTCAGCCCAACAAAGGAGCAAAGGGTTATAAGAGCAGATCTGGCTGATTAGGTATGTTGTGAATAAGAAAGCTGAAGAAATGCTGGCTTTGAGTCTAAAGGACTAGTGAACCCTTGAATATACCATTCTCCAGGCTTCAGGTTTTGATAGGACTGGAGGAGGGATGGGACCCCAGTGACAGAGATTACAAAAGGCAGAAATGCTAAATGCCAGTGCCAGGATGCCTACCCCCATGAGGGGGTGCTTCACCCACTGATGGAGATGGTGAGGCATCAGGAGGATTTTGAGGAGATAAGTTTGGGATACTAACTACACCAAAGAGGACAGTAGGTGCGTGGTAGTCACAGAGATTTGGATTATCCATAAATCAAGGAACAAAGGGAAGGACTATCCAGAAATGTCATCCTGGCAAGTAAAAAAAAACAAACACAAAAAACCACAAAAAAATTAACCAAAAAACCCCTAGAAATATGAATAATCACATTAGAAGGATACTAGGGATACTAGGAGCAAGAAGAGTGCAAAGGAGGTACAGAAAGCCACAAGCACTCAAAATAACAAGAGGATTGTCAAAGTGTGAATTGAGTTTGACCTTGCAAAGGGAATGAAAGCAAATGGGCTGAAAAAAAATATTCCTACAGTAAAGAAGAGAGAAGGAAGTAGTTGGCTCTACACTGAGAGGACAGAGTCAACATAGCTTGTATATTGCCCAGAACTAAGGGAGTACCTTGCCTTCGTGCCTTGTTTTCAGTTCCAAGCACTGAAAACATCCCTTGTTATTTAGTTAGGAGTGGGCAGGTGGAAAATCTGATAATCTGTCTTCTGCTAACATTTTCACTATGCTGCGAAAACTGGAACATAAAAATGCACGCTTAGCATGGGATTCTGATAGATCCATCATACCAAAAAGTACAAGAAAGTAGAAAGAATTGTCCTTAATGTGGAGGGAAAAGGAATGATCTAGACATTTGGAACTTGATAGTTTGAACTCAACACGATGCACAACTTGAAAACACAATGAATGAAGGGAATAATGAAAGACATGGAGATAAATAGAAGATGCGATAAAACGTTACCAAAAGTATCACACCAGATTCAAAAGAACTCTTGTTCTGAGAGATTAAATTTAAAAAAAAAAAATATGTGGGAGATATAATCTTTCTTTGTAAAATTAATCTGGAATAAGCGGGGATTAATACAAGAATTGTAAGGTGCACAAGGAACCTACTAAAGGCAACCAACAAGTGGGGAAGTACCTTGCCACAAAAATGTTGGCTTGCTAATTAAATTTTCTGATAACAGAAATTTGGAAAGAATTCTTATTAGGGAGGAGAATCTGAATAAACAGGAGGAACTAGATGACCTTAAGGAGTGAAGCAAATGAAATGGGATAACATTTAATGGTATCAAATGGCATGCTCTGTACATAAGGATTTATAAAACAGATTTATGCAATAAACTAGGAGCACATCAGTTCAAAAGGGGAGGAGAACACCGTGAATGTGCTAACTATCCACAGGATCTGTTGCCAGCGTAATGCAACTAAGGCAAAGGTAGTGCAAACTTAAAATGTACCAAGGGCCATTTCTAATATAGTTTAAAAAGTATCAGTGCTATTGTTAAAACACTGGGAGACCATGTTTGGACTGTTGTATCCTGTCACAAGGAAGATTCCTCTGCCCTAGATTAGGCATCTAAAACTTAAGTATTTTAGTATGAACAAGTCATCCAAGGGTCCTTTATATATGGTGAAGAGAAATCCAGAAGGCCATTAATCTCAGCCTATAATATTATCTAATACAAGTCTAATGCAATGGCTTCTAGAGGTTTCTCTCATCTTTCTCATGTTTGAGTATAAGGGTGGTGAAGGCTGAACACCTCACATGTGTGAAAACAGGTAAGGTGAATCTGGGTCAGGAATAGAGGCTAATGAGCACTGTCTGACCCGTGGGATGAATTTCACCAGGAATAAAAAGATATAAATTGACTTGATAAAATCTGAAAATAAAAAGTTGTACTATCAAAGCCATAAGGGCTTACAGCCATGGTGCAAAAAGATCTAACAGGTTTTAAGAAGAAGACCAGTGTTCAAGAAAACTAGCAGAGAAAGAAACAAGACTCAGTGACTCCATTCAGTCCCATGGTGCTACATTTAAACCTTGCTCATTATCCACTCAGTGTTTAATCAAATTTGTGCTTTACTGGCTATTTAGAGATAGTCATTCAATAGTATAGACAACTTTATGACTTCACAGTACTTGCAGTATATTTATAGCATACACCTTCCTAAAGTAAAACACTATGTAAACAAAATTGTCCTAGACTAGCCTGTTCATATTTGTCAGTGGCTGGCAAACCACAGTGTTTGTCAGTTTGCTAAAGTCATCTTTATTTTACTACTACCTTTCTTTGCCTCTCCTCTAGTCACAAATTGGCTAAGATTCTGGCTGATGTTAAGTATCAGTAATAAAATGTGAAAAATACTGCTTAAAGCACTCTAAACTCTAATATTGTCCCTGTCAATAAATGTAATTTTTTTCCCAAATAAGAAATATAAATCTTTGAAAACACTCTGCAGAGTAAATGACAGAACTTCAAATAAAACTGTACTGCTTGGTATAAGGCTATTCCATTATTACGAATTGTGTATCAGCACATATGTTTCTTAAATACTCTGTGTTTCTGCACATATGTTTCTCAAATAGTCTGTGTTTCTGCATTATTTTGCAATCCTGTGACGTAGTCTAGCATTAAATCATAAAAAGTTCAGCAGATGAGTTTTATCCTTGCCTGTAGAGCACATGTACCATTACCATTTCATAAACAGAAATAAGGCATTTAAACCTCCATGCTATATATCCATACAGCTATTTACATTTTACCTGTTTCTTAAATATGACATTTAATATGTGACATTAAGAATCATCAGATTCGTGTATCCTTTCAACATCTCATGATTTTCAGCAAGAATAAAAGGGGGCACTTGGAGATTTGCTTATGAATCACAGAATCACAGAATAGCAGTGGTTGGAAAAGACCTGTAAGATCACTGAGTCCAACCATAAACCTAACACTGCCAATTCCACCTCTAAACCATGTCCCTAAGCACCTCACCTACCCATCTTTTAAATACCATTGGGGAAGGTCAGTCCACCACCTCCCTGGGCAGCCTGTTCCAATGCTTGACTACCCTTTTGGTGAAAAAGTTTTTCCTAATATCCAGTCTAAACCTTCCCGGATGCAACTTGAGGCCATTTCCTATCAAGGACGTATGATTACATCCTTCTCAAGCTCTAACCGCAGAACTGTCTTTCTTTGGCCAAAGGACTGGGATTGAATCTTTTACCTCCTGTACTTCTTTTTTGCTAATGCAAGCTGAGATATAAACCCAAGGATAAAGCCTTCTTCCTAGGTATATAGCAGTGGGGTGGAAAATTCACAGAAAACAGCTAATGTATTTGCTGTGGCAGCTTCAATATTCTGCCTGAGGGTGCTCATGTCTCCCTGCAATGGCTGACCCCAAAGAAGTCTGACAACCAGTTACATCTGGTGGATAGTGGAGCTATTGCTTGACCTCATCAATAACAAACTGCAAGGTATTTATTCTGTTTTTTTAAGAAAATCAAGCATATGTGATTCCAGTGTCAAGCTCTCCTGATAACTCCTGAAGCCACTGGCCAACTTTAGTCAAATCTGGAAGAGCTTCGAAAACAAATTAAGTTCCTGCAAGTCTGCAGAGGAGTGGTGGTGAGATAGAGGAGGGAGAG
>NW_010304741.1:54079-67270 GCF_000700745.2 Antrostomus carolinensis | reverse complement strand
GAAAGAGGGCAGTGCAGGGGAGCTGCAGTATTTGGTACCATTTGCTGGGGAGCAGCAACGTCCAGATGGGTAGTCCGACAAGCAAAATCCAGCACCATTTTTTACTGTTGGAAGCCAGTCAGCCAGTGGAAAGCTCCAGCCCAGGCACCACAGGCACCAGCATATCCAGTGAGGCATGTTTCTTCTCCTCAGCAGCGGTGGAGGAACAGCAGATAGTGACCTCCTTGTCTTAGCATCACCCTTTGGTATGGTCACCCAACTGAATCACAGCAAGATAAATAACCAGTAATATAACAACAGCTTTCCCTCTTGATTGCCTTACAAGAAACAAAATTCACACCCTGCTGATGTGTCCCCTCAAGAAAAAAAAAAAATCTCACTGTACTAGGAAGATTGCAGTTTCTTCCAAAACTGACTTCCATTGCTACAACATACACCAGTGTCACCATTTGGATAATGGTAATCATGGTAGACTTCTGTGGAGTTCTCTAATAAAAACCTAAGTAAAATCATCATAAGCCAGCAAGGTCTAAATTCCAGTACAAATTTATACCATAAATGCAGGTGAAGCTTTCTGTACTTCTGGTTTTAATGAACAGTCACTCACTTGTGAAAGGCTACGAGGTGACTGAATTGGAAAAGTTCAGTGTCAGTTTTAGGGGCACAAGATTTTTGAACATTCAATGCAACCCTGTTTTACAATATCAACAGTGAATGAGCAGATTCCAAGGAATGTTTAAAAGAAGGATCCTCAATTACATCTCCAGTTTAATGTGACCAGCTCTTGGATGCTTACGGGTGTGTTTAAATTAAGCAGAGTTCTCTAGACCTGCAGAAAAGGGAATGCTTCAGTGTCAGCTGGATTCCCATGAGATCAAACTCTCCAGGGAAGGAGGGAAAACATTTTATTATTTCATGCAAGTATTTATTTCTATGGAAATTTAACATATATGGTTTAGCAGCCTGAAATTGCTGTGGACACTTTCAGTTCAGGGATAGAATCAGAGCAGACTCCTGAAATTCATTACAAATACCAAAGGCCGAAGGGGGATGAGCTGCACCTCAGAGGTGGAAGGAAAGAATCTCCCAAGAACAAGCCACAATCAACATATCATCTAGGCAAATTAATATCCCTACTCCCAGACAGAGAATTTTTTTGGAAGGGAGGGAGAAGAGGTGCTATTTTGATTTATAGGGATACTTCAGAATTCAGGCCTTAATTGTACTTTAGCCACGCACTCTTGTTTAAGATATCGCTTCTTCCAAACATTTCAGACCATCCTTCCTTGAAAGCTCACATCTTCAAAATGACATCTAGTAATGCTACACAAAGTATGTAAGAACAAACTGAGATAGAAGTCCAGACTGCAAACACTGAGATTAAGATTATTAACATGAAGAAAAACATAAAGCATGTTCTGCTCCCAGACAAACCATTTCTCCTTTTTACTTCCCAATTCACCTATCAAAATATAACTGGGAAAAAAAAACAGCCCTGTGTATACCCCCACACTGGATGCCACCCTCCGGGCGAAGGCCTGGCACCTTCTCACAGATGCCACTTTCCCGGGACCATGTCAGGCACTTGAAGTCAACAAGGAAACCCTCAGGGACAGCCAGCATGGGGCAGAGACGTAGCTGATGCTGGCACACCAGCTCTGCGCCCACCTCGCACCCCAGCACTGCTCCTTCTCCCTGCCCTTCACGTGCACCCCAGACATGACTGGCAGAGGTGTTTTTCTGAGCAGGTCGTATCATTAGCATTGGAGGCAGAGATTTTTTCCTACTGTGTGTTTGCACAGCACCTAGCAGATGGGGTCTGTATTTCAGTAGGGCTACTGGAATAAAAACTTGAAAACAGCAAGTAGCATTAGAACTGCATATACTTATACAGCACATTTACCTCCTGGGTCCAGCAATGTTGAAAGTTCACTGTGTTACCAGAGAGTTCCTTGAATGTCACAGCTCCTTGCTCTGATAAATTAGTTTCTAATCCTAAAGGTGGCTCGCTGGTTTTCAGTATTAGGCCCTTAATCTCCTTCCCTAGCTCAGGAATCTTCTCACCCTGCACCCAGAGAGATCATTAGTCATTCCTTTGCCCAGAGTTACTGAACAACATCCAATTTTTTAGTAAAGATGTCAAAGTGTCTGTCTAAACATCTTCTGGTTTTGGCCCGAAACTGATACGGGTTGAAAGTCTCCAGCTCTTCCCTAAATCCTGACAGTTAGCTAACAACAAATAAAAAACAGCCCAGTGATTTACTGTGTCGATCCCATATTGTTGTGCTCTGTGTTTCTTTAAGAAAGGTGTGAGTATATGTGTAAGAGTCTTGAAATACAGTGGTTGCCATGGCAATTATCTGTGTTTAGAGAGTGGAGGGGAGTAAAGTTCCATGTAAGTGGCCAGAGTAGAGTGCAAGTTAAACATGCCTCTTTGCAGGTCTAAATTATGTACTTTTCTCCCTCCCCTGCTAAAAATATTTGTGAAAATATGCATAGATTGTCTGATGAGCTCCAAACTATTCTTGCAGCAATGCCAGGCTTTTTTTTTTTTTTTCCTCAATATTCCCACTTGCCTGTAAATCCTGTGAGAATAAAGCATAAGCCCATGGGGCAGGGGAAAGAGGAGTTTGAACACAGATGTTGCAGAATTGCCGGACTGCGCTCCCATCCACAAGTTTCCTTATCTGGTTCATTTCTCCCTAATGGGACTGAGCGCATTACTCTTACAAAACTAACAGATCAAAAATATAGGTATAGCTAAATGGCTGTAAATTTAATTGGAAGGGAATGTTATATATGTATAAATCATCAGGACAAATATCCCCAGGCATTTATATTGCGCTTTACATTTTCTAACTACTCTGCGGATTTGTTGTTTTTGAACAAATGTGCATTGTTCCTGGAGCTGGAAAGGCTATACTCCATAAATCTTTGTACTCGTGTTCTCTCTTATTTTCATTTATCAACCTAGATTTTTCCCCTTTTCCTCACCTTCACGATAAGGGTATGATTCCCAGCCTCCACATGCATGCATACAGTTTGTGAATTTATTTGCCAGGTGTTCAACTCTCGATGCTGGCTCCAAGGCCCCGTGTGAGGCTCTTCTGCTTTCACATAGGAATATTCTAATACTTAAGGACAGAGATCACGAGCAGAAATTATGCAGTCTGATGGCTGCCTGCTGTGATGTCACAGCGAAACCATTCACCTCTGACTCCACAAAATGAGAGGTGATTTTCAAAATATCCACAGGAGAGACTCTATTCTGCCACCTCTTTCAGGCCATTTCTCTCAAAAAAGGTCTGTGATGGACACTGGCAAGATAACAACACTAGAGCACACACTTTGCAGTAGCCCTGTGTAAAGACCAGTGGTAACATTAGGAATAAGTCATTCTTTAATGCTTATTTAGAATTCACATACAACACTTATGTATTCCACTGGAGTATCTAGCAAATTCAGCGAAGGAATTGATACCATGGCAGTTTGACATAGCCACTCTTGAAAATGTGTTGCCAAGGGCTGCTTTAAATATTAATGGATAAATTGCAAGACAGAAATACATTATTAGGTCATTTTGAAAAAGTGGATCCTGAGGCTCTGCTGGTTCCCGAGCAGCTGTTAGTAAAGGAGCCATGGGTTCCAGCAGCTCTGAACTAAGGAAGGGGAGCTGTATTTACTCCTAGACCCAGCACTGGATGACACCGAACTCATTTCATCCCTTGGTTTCCCCCCTTTACTAGTATTTCAAAAACTATAATAATCTTCCTCTGCAAAAGAATGGTGAGCTTTTTTATTATTTATTTATTTCAGTGAGCTCAGGAGTAAGCTTTACCAAAGAGTCAGAAATTATTTGGTCCTTGCCTCACTGAGTTTACTCTTCAGTTTTACACATGAGGCAATTGGTGACATTGATAAACAATTCAGCTGATGAGGCAAGGAAAGCCAAAGATTACCAAAATATGATCACAGTTAATTAAGGCGTGTGACCAGCACAACGGCTCCACAGCAAGGAGGTTTGTTTGGTAAATATACTCCCTTCTGGTATGCAGTGTGGGAAGGGTGGCATTTTAGGAGCGATCTAGGCAAGAGGAGGGTGGTGAACAGGTGGAGAATAAATGTGGGAAAGGTCTTTCATGATTGCAGGTGTGCTACCATCAGCAGGGCAAATATGCAATATGGTTAATTGGTGTCCTTTGCCACTATGATAGGGACTGTATTTCCAGACCCTGAAGAATGGCAGATCACAAGCATCACACCACTTGCAAAGAAAGTGCTGCACCAGTATGAACTTCCTTCCGAGCTAAACTGATCTAGTAATACAACCACCCAATTGAAAGGCTCTCCCAGAAACACCATCTCAGAAAAATCACATTTTACAAGGCAATGCACTCTCTTCCCTACCATCTGATTTACTGCTCAGCTATTACTCTTCAGATTATTCTCTTGATATATCTACCTGATTCAATGAGCATGACAGCATGACGTAGACTCACTGGACAGTCCCAGTGAGGTGGAGTCATTGCTAAGAGTATCTCAAAGCTTATTAGATACTTCTCAGGGTCGATAAGGACCCTGCCCCATAGATCCTGCTGCATAATTGTTCTATAATTATGGTAACCTTTATGAAAGCTTAGCATTAAATAGCATTTTCCATGAGGCTGGTTCTGTTTCAAAAAGTAATCGCTTGCATATGCACGGTATGACTGCTTTCTCCATGAGCTGAAGTCACACTGTCTCCTCCACTTTGTTCCTGTGGCAGCACACAGCAAGCAGCAGTACACTAGGCTGTGGTTTAACCCACTTTCTGAGGACACGGGCTAAATCTATATTGTTCTGCTTATGTATATGAACCGGGTCTGAAAATATTCAAAGAAAAAAGTGCAGGAGCATAAAATGGGTAGAAAAAGACAGCATGGCAGAGAATAAAATGGCAAAACTGTCCTGGTAACTAGGCAGTCCCCTCAGTAGCCTGGGGGTACCTCAGACTTACTGGGTCCATTTTAAAGAGGCAGGTTAGAAATGCAGAAGGTGTCCTGGGGAGTGAAAAAGTCCATCTCATGTCAAAAGTATTCTGCACATTAATGTGATTCAGTGAAAATTTATATAGTTAGCTATCTTTTTAGACTGAGGGAAGAAGGCTTATGAATCTCCAAATGACCATGTTAGCACAGGGCCACATGTAGTCTGGCCCCCTCCACCACGTACCTCCCAGGAATCCCACCCTTCCCTGCATTTCCAAGACCATGGGTCAATTTTAACTTCAATTTACCCTTGTACCTTCACAGCACACCCAAGTCCAGAGATTAATCCTCCTGTGGGTGCTGTGTTGGCAGGACGACCCTGCTAGACAGAACCAGCAATCTCTTTGCTCCTGGGGGAGCCTCAGGAGCATTAGTTATGGATGGTTCAGCCCTTCCTACCCCTCCAGACATGAAGCAATGTACAGCCTAAAACAGGGCCTGTGTGCTGCTCTTTCGTAGACATCAACATTGTTTTAGCTTTATGGAAAGTATTAGCATTTTGTCCCAATCTTGCAAAGTACCTACAGTGCGTTCTGCAAAACACTTGCAGCCTTGCAAGGATAACTTCTATTTTTTTCCAAGACTCTGCATGCTTGCAAAGTACTTGCTGGATTGGGCCCCAAACACTCAGGTACTCTTTAGCTCATTCACATACCATAATGAGGTAGTTTGTAGTAGATTTTCAACTTAGTTGTAGGCCTTGGTCCATTTCAGTAAACTTTCTTCATGGAATAGGTAATACAAAGCTAGAGGCATTACAATACCATAACCATGAAACAGCAAGGACTTGCATTTCAGTCTACTTTAGAAAAGGAAAAGCATCTGTCATTTGTACATTTTAAAATAAATTAAGTACGACGAGGAAGGTATTAAGAGAAATGCCTTAAAAACAAGTGGGGAAACTCAGTCTTTTTCATTCTGTGAAGAGAGTGTGACAGCATATGGTACATAGTGGGTGGTTGTTCTAAACATAACATGTATGTGTTCAACCTAAAATATTTTATTGGTTCCTACTTCTGAGAGCAGCAGCTAAAAATGACTGATGACTCTTCTTTCTATATCAGCAGTGTGTAAAGGCCCAAGGGGAAAAAAAAAAAAAAAAAACAGTCTTTATATTCATAAACATTTTTAAACAGCCATAAGACTCTGTTTAACGTAACGTTTTCCCCAATGTACTCCAAGTTCAATGTTTCCTCTTTGTGAAACTGTAACACTGCAGTATTATTAATTATTACTATTATTTCTAGATCATCTTAAAATATGCCCAAAAAAACAGGGAATAATCTTCCCTTCCCCCAGAGTTACCATAGCTCTCATGGGGACAATGTCCTTTGAGAGTATAGGTATCTATCACTACACTTTAGAGAAGTGATACCCAGGTTAGTTTAATACAAGGGAAAATACAAGACACAACTACAGGACTCCTAGATCTATAGGAGAAAACAATTACATCCCCATCATTGCTGCGACCCAATACCTTATAAATGTGAAAGTTGCGCAGAGAGCAAAATCTCACCATTGTCCCCTCCTTTCTCCCCTCCAAGAGGTGTTATCTGGGAAGGAACTGAGGCTGAAACTGGGAAATCTTACACTGTGTTCCAAATAAGGTCAGTTTGTTACCAACCTGTCCTCCTGTGGCAGCGATTCCTGTGTCTGAGGCCAGCTGCCAAGCATGCTCCCTTTTCCTCCCACACGAGTTTCATCCTTGTGGTCAGCTGTTTCTTGGAAGCTGACGAGCATAATTGATATTGCAGCTATCAAGATGTGCGCAGAATGAGCTTACACAACTTTGTGAACATGCTTTTCTTGCCCTCTCCACCCACCTTTCCCCAAAGCTGCATGTTTGTTCATAAAAACAGGATTCGGGTGTCAGTTTTATGGGTGGAGCTCAGGTGCTTCTGCAGATATGTGTCCTAACCCCACTCTGGGGATCAGACTGCATTCAGGTGACTCTCCTGGTTGAGTGAGCTTAACTTGACAGCACAAGGGGCCTGATCCTCGCTCCCTGCCCCATTAGTAACACCAGTGTTATGGTTGGTGAGGGAACTCTCAGTCTAAAGGGAGTTTCAGCAGGTAGCCTGCTTGCTGGAAAAGCAGAGAGGGTGTTGCATATGTGCCTTCTGAACCTGTTTAGTCTCTGAATTTCATTTCCCAGGTAGCTGTCCCAGTGTCTGTGGTTAGCCCTTTGGTTACTTCGGGTTCAGAAAGCCAAGTCTACCCCAATGAGTGTGGGATAATACCCTAAAGCGCTGGCTGTGAGAGACGAAGCACATTTCGTGACTTTGTCCCAAAGCAGCAGAGCAAATTTAGGAGGGACATGGGCTTTGGAACAAATTCAGACTTGCCTGTTTGGGTTTTGTGGCTGTTTTTGTGGGGTGTTTTTTTGGTTGGGTGGGTGGGTTGTTTTCTTGTTGTTTTTCACCAATGTGACACAATTGCAAGCCTTTCCAAGGAGAGGACTGCAGAGCCGTTCAGCAGACAGTGCCTCACCCTTGGGAGGACTGGCCCCTGAGAGCTGTGCAAAAGGGTTCTGGGGAAAAAATTCTGCTTTTTGTTTGTGCAGTTTTACCCCTGAGAAAGGGGCAAACTCATCCAACCTGCTGTAGTAATGGCTTTTATCAGAATTAGAGCATGAGAAAATAATTCTTGTCTATTCTACTGTGATTTGTCCAAGTCTGTTAAGAGGAGACAATGCCAAGATATTATGTCCCTTAACCATTACTGTCATAAGAACCTCAAATCTTCCTATTCATAAAGAAACATATCCAGCCCCATATGTGGAATTTTTATTAAAACAAATTTTTTCTATTAAATATTGATCTGACAAAACATCCATATAGTCTGAATATTATGAAATCTGTGCACCCTAATTTCATTATTTATGATGTATATAACCTCAAATGCTTGTGCATGCTGCTTAAAATGCCTGAGAGGTTCTTGCCCCAAAAGATGCTAATCTACATAACACACAAATCTCTGAGTGAAGATAGGCAGATTATTGTGGAAGAAAACCAGAAGAAAAACAGTCATAACAAAGACAAGTGTGGGAATTTGGTTGCAATAATGTTATGTGAACCCTGGTAACACACATATCATTATATATACTTTCCCCAAATTAATTAGATTAGGTTAGATAGCACCTTTCAATTATTTTAGTGATGCCAAATAAGTTTACACATGGGATGTCTACAACACTATTTGGGAAACTTTACATAGCATTGCAGTACACTGGGGAGATAAATCCTGAGTATACAGGGCCAGAATTACCCCTGCTACTGCAGCACTGGGAAATGAAGCCACTTCGAAAGTAGAAAGAAGCATCAGGTCACAGAACACCTCTAAAGCCTAAGAAGAAAAGAAACGTTGTTAAAGAGTGTTCAGCTTCCTAGAAACTAATCCTCCAGCTATATAATATCCAGTGATAGTAAAAAGAATCTTATAAAATTCACTATATTTAGGCCCTTGGTAGTGCAATTATGAAAACAGACAGAATACAGATTCACTTTACTATAACTCAGAGTGGTTAATTTCAAAATTTTCAGTAGTGTTTCAGAGAGGTTGTTAGAAAGTATCTGTATTTCTGGCAAAGAGTTTCCTCCAGTGCTTTTCTTTAGTGGAATTAAAGGAGTTCTATATTAAAAAATTATATTTTGATTGATATTAAAATTAAATTAATACTTTATTAAATCATTGTAATATAGTAAATGTAATGCAACATGTTTTAAATTAAATGGTTTGGAAGGAAAATCTGTGTAACCATTGTCAAACAACGTTCTCTTCAAAAGTAAAACTGCAGTTTTAATATACAATTCTTTGCATCTTACATGAATTGTCCAGTTTTTCTGAATTAAAAAGACTGAAGAAAGCAAATAAAGTGTTCATGTGGAAAGTATTCTCTTTCTTTGTTTTTGAAGCATTTTTACCTAACTAGTTCAAATACTTATTTAACCTGCATAAAACTGAGATAAAATCACTGAATATCTGCAAATAGGAAAGAACTTGATAAGTTATATTTATTGGATGCCCTCAATAAAAGACAACTGTATTTTTCAATGAAAAAGATTATGGAGCAGTTTAAATTGCCCAACCGAGTGAATGCAGTCAGCCTCTCTTGAACTAGTTATGGCGAATGATGCCTGACATAGATGTTTGTTTTCTTTTAACAGGTTTCTCCTGGATCTAACCACAATTTATTTCATGTGGGAGTACTGACAGCAGTTAAAATGAGAGAAAAATCATTTCACAGTTTCATTGAAGGGAATCCATCAATAACATTGGGAGACACAAATTAATACAACAGGCATTTAAAAGCTACTGAAAACAAATCATGTACTAAATCACAAATTTAATGATTATTTAATAATACACTGCACAAAGGAAATGTGTTGTATTTCTTCTGCCTGGTTTCCACTGAGGCACCCGGTGTAGTGCCACAGTGGAGATGTTACACAGATGGGGATGAGCACAAAACACTTGAGATGGGTGGACATGAGGCTCATGGAGGTGTTGGTGGGTCTTGCAGGTCAAGAAAGCTGCAGACAATGGAGATGAGGAGAGGAGCTTTGCAAGAGCTGCTTTTGGGGCACATCTCTGTGCAGTAGTGTCAAGGATGGCATCAGCACAGAAAGGAAGAGCATGTTAATGAAATTCACTGCTGACATGATGCTGGGAGGAATGTCATGTGCTTAGGAAATACTTTCTTTTTAAAGGGGTAATGACCGCTCAGAAAGTATTGTCTCCGGCTGTGAGAAACATGGGCATGAGCATTTATAGTGGGCACTGTGGCAGGGTCAGTGGCTCAGCACTTCCAGAATATGGCTAACTGCTGCCCTGGGGACAAGCTACCTCCTGCTTGTGCTTCTTTATTTAGGATCCTCTGTGATAGACTCTGCCTACCACAACACCAGTTCTTCCTCTCATCTTTGCAGCCCGTTCAGTCAAAGAGCTCTCAGACATAACTGACGGGCACTCTAAAGGAGTGCTTGTGGCAGTACTTCCCAAGCCCTCTCCTTTATCAGGTACTCAGAGTTAAGCACATGCTTAAATATTTTACTGGATCCAGGCCCATTCTCACATACATAAACCAGACAGGGACAACTAGAAGTGATT
This sequence comes from Antrostomus carolinensis, assembly GCF_000700745.2. Taxonomy (NCBI): domain Eukaryota; kingdom Metazoa; phylum Chordata; class Aves; order Caprimulgiformes; family Caprimulgidae; genus Antrostomus; species Antrostomus carolinensis. The sequence continues at coordinate 57,134 of NW_010304741.1, read as the reverse complement.
AAGAAACGATGGTACAGTGCTCACCAGGAGAGCGTGTAAATTGCCCTTTAACAGAGGATAAATTGCAAAAATGTTAAAAAACACTGATGCCATAATCCAGGTGAGTGACCAGGTTCCCAGTGTGCATACACTTCCAAGAAAAATTAAAATATGGACATGAGGCACACAGTTGCCTAGTGGTCTGCTGAGTGCACAGGATTTATGTCTTGAGTGGTTAGTATTATATTACACTCACCAAGTAGTATCCAAATATCAGCAGCTGTGTCTTGTATCCATTATTTCCCTTCTCCCCCAAATATAAACCTTCCTCACCTTTTTAATTAGAAAAGCTGTTTATTGACTATGACACGGAAATATTTTACATGTCGTTGTCCAAAAATGCCATTATTAAATAAGCAGGAAAATATGTTCAGTGGTAAATAGAGATGACCTTTAAAACAATGTCAAGCCCACACACCCCATGATTTGTACGTAGGTATGTGTTGCTTTAAGTCACTGTATATTACCAGTAACGTGACATGGAAGGCTGGTATGGAAAGTATCTTTGGTTAAAGAACTGTAGGGTAAATAAACAATTAAAAGCTAAAATGCCAAGCCAACTTACCTAGTAAACTAACAAATTCAGATCTGTTCATGGGAGGCCTAACTCACAGAATAAAAAAAATCGGTTTTTATCTTGAAAAATATTTTATAGAAGTTAACTGAGGTCAGGACATCTCTCACTTTCTTGGCTGACTCGTTCATCACTTGTACAGCAGCCGTCTCATGCATAACAGATAAGCACCAGTGTCATGCAAGGAGAGAAGTCACACTGAGAAACCCAGGAAGAGAGTTGACTTCACCTCTGTAAAACAATGTCATTTTTCATAAAACGTCTACAGGAAAAAAAATAATTAGGTAAGAGTGCTCCCTATCCTTCCCCCATGCCATTCCAGTGAAACTGAGGGGCTGTGTGGGGTTATTCCAGGAAATCAGCAAAGATTTTTACATTTATTATTATCGCTGTTTATGTTTGTTTCAGCTTCGGCTTGTATTTAGAGGGAAGGGAGAAGAGACAGAGAAGGAAGAGCAGAAAAAGCTGCCTTTGTATAAGACAACAGGGCAAAACACTTATTTTGAGTGGTAAATTATTTCAAAAGTACTATGAACTTTTACCAAGAAGCCTCAGTAATTTGCTTTAATATAGACAAAAATATAATTGAGTAAGAGACCCTGAGTCTCATGTCTCACATGCTGGTGGCAATCCTGGGTCTGTAAGAATTTTCCACAAGGATATCCAACCATACAGACTGTGATGCTAGGCACCTCTACCAACACGTAATTCTATCATTGTCAAGACAGTCATGTAACTCTATGAGCATTTTATTTTGTTAGCTGCAATGAACAATACTTTTGTATTTACATTATTTCTTTCAAAAAGCTGTGGCTGGGTGGGAGAAGCAAGGTGGCTCATTGCCTTGGCCATTGTGTGGGGCTCAGGCGAGTAAGAGGACCCTGTGCCTTCCCAGGAGCATAAGTACATGGGGAAAGCAAGGGAATGCAAGGCATGAGGCAGCCAGGAGACCAGGAGAGCCATGGACTGCTGCTCCCGACATACTGGTGCTCTGCAAAGCCAGGTTTGGGAGACTGCTGTGAGGAGCATGAAGCAGATATTCCCATAGTTTTGGTGTGCTTTATGTTAGTGAAGGCTTCCAGGAAGCCTGACCCAAAACTTCTCCCTGAGGCAGGGTCTCACCACCCTCGCTCTCCATTGCAGACCCCTGGTCTGGCCAGAGTGCATGGGGCTGTGTGCCACTGCTGAGAAAGCACCACAGGGATAAAGCTGTGGGAGAGTGGGTCAGATTGACCTCCAGCATGCCTGGGAGCCAACCAGACCCTTGTGTAAGGAAGGGAGTGCCAGGGTGTGCAGGTCCTTGAGGACAGACTTCGAGTTCAGCACAACCCTGATGCAACAGCTGAATTTTTTACAGGATACTTGTACCATGGGAACTGCACATGGAGGGCAAGGGTTGATGGAAGAGGCAGCAAGATGTAAATAAATAAATGGTCTTCTTTTGTCAACGCGAGAGGTCTGTGGAGAGAGGGGACTCTCTCACAAGGGATAGACCAGAGGGCAGTGCAGGTATGTAAATGCAGCCCCTCTCAGGTACTTACACAGAGATTTGGTGAAGAATTTTTCAACTGAGCAATTATTTACTGGAAAATAGTAATTCAACAAAATCACCAGTTTTCATGGAAACTTACCTATTCTTATTAAAGTTTACTCAGAAAGAGGCTCTGAAGCACTAGATGAAATATAGCCACAAGAAAGGTAAAGAGCCCTTGCAACATGTTGGTATTCAAAGCATCCAGGAAAAAAATTTGGCTTAGTCTAGAGGAGAGGTTTGAGCATGAGTTTTCATCCTCATGAGTGAGTCCAGTGACAACCATGAGATCCAGGAGAGCTCTTTTTCTGTGCTTTTCCCAAGGAAAGCAACAATATATCTTGAGAATATGTCAAACTGGAACTTCTTTTAAACCTCAGAGCTTCACAGGATAAGAAGATCTTTTCCCAGCAAAGATATCTGATCTCTGGTAGTCTTCTTTTCACACTGCAATGTGAGTGTCTCTGAGCAGGCATCCAAAAGTCAGAAATAGCCTGTTCCCATGCAAGACCGTGCTAGGTGGGGGGAGGCCACGCAGACCCTCCTGAGGTGGGTGTCCCCAGGTCCCCACTACTCTCCAGATGGGCACATAGTGACAGCAATTTTTCTGGCAGCTCTACTTGGGGAGTTTTGAATGGCTGCAGGTCATGAGGGATTAAGGAGAGTTTCAAGCTATAGGCTGCATCTCAGCACAGGGGGCAGGGAACCTGCTTGTACTAACCCTGAGACAATGCAAAATTGCTCCAACTTTCCCAAACTAAGAAGCGAGTTCGGAGGGGTGGCTTCTTGGTTCCACAAATAACCTGCATTTTGAACTGCCCAACTCTCTTGGTGATCATTGTGAACTACACTCAGACACAAATGAGATGAGCAGAAATGAGCCATCAGCTCGTGCTGTGCCATTCTCCTCC